>NW_027223754.1:163365785-163628644 GCF_028538775.1 Myotis yumanensis
TCCTGGAATAGGTGAGATAGAGGGGGTGTGGTGCTGGGACAGGTGTGGAGAGCCAAGGGTGGATTCCTGGTATCCACAACTGCTGGGTGGAGTGGTTCAGTGATGGCCAAGGCTGAGTGCTTGGCCTTGAGGGTGGGGACTTGAGTGAAGAGGAGCAGAGGGGCTGAAGGAAATGCCTGTGGAACCGCCCAGACACAGAGCCTTCCCTACCATGTCTATGGATGTCCTTCCCCATCATTCCCAGCTGAATGTGTTCAGGGAAAGTGCTATCATCAAATTTCTTTTCTCCACATGAAGGAGCCAAAACACAGATAACAATGAATAGAAAAAAAACAAAACAGGTTTAAGGGTCCATGTGGTAATACAACACGGGGCGTCACAAAAGCAGGTTTACAGTTGTTTGTATAGAAATACAATAATTAATAAATAATACAACAATAAACTGTGTTTCCAGTACTCACAACTGTAAACCCACTTTTGCCCCACCTGTATTTGCACTTGTATAACTCTGATATTATGTCATACGACCCTGCAACCAGACCCCTTGTGATTCCTGATGTCCCCGGAAATGACTCCCTCTGACACCCAGCTAATGCCTCTGCTCTTTGAAGACCCTCAGTAGGACCCGCATAACTGCCCCACAGACCTCGCACTCAGCTCTACTGCCGCTGCTCCACTTTCTTGTCATTGGTGTTCAGGATCAACTCTGAAGCCAAAACAACCTTAAAAACTTTCCTTTTGTAAGCTTTAGTATCTATGGCTCACGCCCTCTCTAGGGCAGTGGGGACGAGGGTAAATAGTTTTGGATTCAAAGACTGTCCTCTCCCATTGATGTCAGGTCATAGCCTCTGGAGGTGGTGCTGTCAACAAACTGCTGTAAGTACGGGCAACTGAAGAGAACCTGAGAAGCCACTTGCTTATTTTCAGCTCTTCTTCTACCACGCTCTCTGCATACACCTACTTCCAGGCCTCCGGTGACCCAACATTTCTTGGTACTCCTTCTAGGCTTGCAGTGTATGATTATGTAGGTTGTTCACTGCACATGAGCCCTATTTCTTTTTTGTTGACAGTATTAGAGATGTCCCCTAATAGCCCCCTCTGCCCACCCTCTACCCCCGCCTTAGGCCTTCACTACACTATTTAAAAAATATTTATTGTTGAAATTATTACATATGTCCCCCCTTTTCCCCCATTGACCCCTTCTAGCCCACCATCAGCCCCTGCCCCAGGCCTTCACCATCCTGTTGTCTATGGCAGGGGTGGCAAACTTTTTGACTCGAGGGCCACAATGGGTTCTTAAACTGGACCGGAGGGCCAGAACAAAAGCATGGATGGAGTGTTTGTGTGAACTAATATAAATTCAAAGTAAACATCATTACATAAAAGGGTACGGTCTTTTTTATTTTTTATTTTTATTCATTTCAAACGGGCAGGATCCGGCCCACGGGCCGTAGTTTGCCCACGGCTGGTCTATGGGTTATGCATATATGCATACAAGTTCTTTGGTTCATCTCTTCCCCCTTTTGGCCCCCACCCCCCACCCCCACCTTCCCTCTGAGATTCCACAGTCTGTTCCATGCTTCTATGTCTCTGGATCTATTTTGTTCATTAGATTCCACGTATGAGTGAGATCATGTGATACTTGTCTTTCTCTGACTGGGTTATTTCACTTAGCATAATACTTTCCAGGTCCATCTATAGTGTCTCAAAGGGTAAGAGATCCTTCCTTTTTAACAGCTGCATAGTATACCATTGTGTAAACGTACCACAGCTTTTTAATTTTTAAAATATATATATTTTTATTGATTTCAGAGAGGAAGAGAGAGGGAGAGACAGAAACATCAATGATGAGAGAGAACCATTGATCAGCTGCCTCCCGCATGCCCCCCACTGGAGATTGAGCCCACAACCCAGGCATGTGCCCTGACTGGGAATTAAATCTCAACCTCCTAGTTCATAGGTCTATACTCAGTCATGCCAGCCAGGCTGTACCACAGCCTTTTTATCCATTCATCTACTGGCGGGCACTTGGGCTGTTTCCAAATCTTAGCTATTGTAAATAACATTGCTATGAACATAGAGGTACATATATTCTTTCTGATTAGTTTTTTGGAGGTTTTAGGGTATATTCCCAGAAGTGGGTTCACTGGGTCAAATGGCAGTTCCATTTTTAACTTTTTGAGGAAACTCCATATTGTTTTCCATAGTGGCTGCACCAGTCTGCATTTCCACCAACAGTGTACTAGGGTTCCTTTTTCTCCACATCCTTGCCAGCACTTGTTTATTTATTGACTAGGGGCCCAGTGCACGAATTCGTGCACCTTGAAAGGAACTGTGGGCCTTGAGGCTGCAGTGGGCACAGGGGCAGCTCTCGGCCCATCCTCTGCACCCCCACCTGGCCCCTCCCTCTGTGGCCCCCTGTCTGCTGGCAGCGCCGCCCCCCCCCCCCAGGCCCATTTCTGATGATGAGGGACTTTGAGCATTTTTTTATACGTCTATCGGCCACTGCTTGCAGCTGCTGACAGCATGGAGCAATTGGGGCCAGCGCCAGCAGCAGGTGCAAGCAGTGGCTGCTGCCCTGACTGCCCCTCAGGAGCAGGGGGAGGTGGAGAAGCCCTCAGGGGCGATCAGGGCCAGTAGCCGCTACTTGCACCCGCTGACGGCACCAAGTGATTGGGCATTGGGTGGCAGCAGGTGTGAGCGCCAGGTGAGACCCAGTGCGCATGGGAACAAAGACTTCTCAGTAACCACCAGAGGCTCACCCCGATGACTGTGACTGGTGCCCTGCCTTGGTCTGGCACCTCCGCTCACCTGCTCCACCATCCCGCTGTTGCTGCCGCCTGCCATGTTCCATGTGCGCCCCCTGGTGATCAGCGCACATCATAGGGACCGGTTGTTCTGCTGTTCCGTCTATTTGCATATTAGCCTTTTATTATATAGGATAGGATGGTAACCACTCTGACAGGTGTGAGGTGATATCTCATTGTGGTTTTAATTTGCATTTCTGATGATTAGTGACTTAGAGCATTTTTTCATACGTCTATTGTCCATGTTTATGTCCTCTTTGGAGAGTTGTCTATTTAGGTCCTTTCCCCATTTTTAAATTGGACTTAATTGTTGAGTAGTATGAATTCCTTATGTATTTGGATATTAACCCCTTATCGGATGTATCATTGGCAAATATGTTCTCCCATACAGTGGGTTCTCTTTTCATTTTGATGGTGGTTTCTTTTGCTGTGCAGAAGCTTTTTAGTTTGACGTAGTCCCATTTGTTTAATTTTTCCTATTTCTCTTGTGCTTGGAGATGTATCAGTGAAAATTCTGCTACATGAGATGTCTGAGTTTTTTTACTGCCTATGTTTTCTTCTAGGATTTTTATGGTTTCACAACTTACATTTTGAACTTATTCTTGTGTATGGTGTAAGTTGGTGGTCTAGTTTCATCTTTTTGCATGTGCCTGTCCAGTTTTCCCAAAACCATTTGTTGGAAAGACTGTCTTTATGCCATTGTTTTTGCTTTCCTTGTCAAATATTGACAGCAATGGTGTGGGTCGATTTCTGGGGTCTCTGTTCTGTTCCATTGGTCTATATGCCTGTTCTTATGCCAGTAACAGGCTGTTTTGATTACAATGGCTTTGTAGTATAGTTTGATATCCAGATTTGTGATCCCTCCAACTTTGTTCTTCTTTTACAAGATTGCTGTGGCAGTTTGGGGTCTTTGTTTGTTTGTTTGAAGCCCTATTTCTTAAGGCACATGATTCACATCATAGACACAGTAGATATGTAGATTTATTATGACAATTTTCAAGAATGTGGCAATAAATTGTCTTGAGGAAGGGACTAGGGCATATGAGTTAACCCAGTCCAGGCTTTCTGAATGCATTGTGCTCTGTATCTTTAAAGGTGTTGGAACCCTCTAGCCCCGTGGTCGGCAAACTGCTGCTTGCGAGCCACATGCGGCTCTTTGGCCCCTTGAGTGTGGCTCTTCCTAAGCCTTAGGAGTACCCTAATGAAGTTAATAACAATGTACCTACCTATATAGTTTAAGTTTAAAAAATTTGGCTCTCAAAAGAAATTTCAATCGTTGTACTGTTGATATTTGGCTCTGTTGACTAATGAGTTTGCCGACCACTGCCCTAGCCTGTCTGGTCCCCTTGGTCCCTCACCATTTAAAGTCCAGTAAAGACACCACCTCCTTGGTGAGGCCTTCTCCACCAGGTGTAGCATGTTCCCTTGAGCCCCACCTCACAAAAGATGTTGTCTATCTGTCTCCACATCTGGCTGAACCATCATATTCACCTTGCAATCTGCCCCCCCCCCCACCCCCCACCTGCTGCAGCATAACATTTAGTATTTGTTGAAGAAAGAATATTGAAACTGCAAGGCTAACTTATCTCATTAAAAGCTTAGGTTTGAGAAATACTCATCCGAATAACCATCTCTAGTATGCCGTTTAGTCTTTGAGCTTTTATCCTCGGATCAGGCTAACCCATTGGAGCCACGTGCCCAGAGAGTGCACTTCCCCAGGCCCTGAATTGTTTGACTACGGTTTGGCTCATGCCTTGACTGGTGTTGAGGGGCAGTGTAAGAAACAGCCATGTAATATTTGTGTTTGTGGCATGGCTAAGAGGACATTATTACATCTCATAGGTTTGCTTCCTGAGGTCCATGAAAAATAAGCCCTGTGATCTCTATGCTAGGAACATTTTGCTGTTTTTGAGTATGGCAATGTTTTTTACTTTGCAAAGTGAGTTGTTTGGTTACTGGGAAGCTAAGATGTGCACTTAACTGCAATGCTGTGAACTAACTTTCCCCCATCTTCCCTGGATTGTGATTTATCTAAATAATCTCTCTGTATTGTGATGATCATATTTTGGGAATGAGACAGATGGCAACACTTGCCCTGGGCACACAGCCATCACGTGCAGAATTGGGTCTGGAACCCATGTGCTCTGACCTTATCAGGCAGAGACTAAAAGAAACCAAGTGGAAAGGAAGTGAATGCTTCTAGATCAACCTCTGGGATTTCCCAGGGACGGCGCAGAACTGCCAAAGACATCTCTATCCCTCACTTGAGGCCCCAAGGGGGCCCTGGAGTCTCTAGGAAGACGGAGGTGAACAGAGCACTTAAGACTATCAAACTGTTGGGCCATTAGGTCAGGGGCCCTGGGCAGGCCTCTCATCATTGCACAACCTCAGTGTCTCTTTAGTGCCTACCTAGCACATGGTGGGCATGCAACAAACAGCTGTTACTGAATGAGCCCCACGGGGGCTTGGCTATTTCCAGGGCTAGCATGTTCTACCCTTCCCTACATTAGGTCTGGAAGTCAGGACATTGTGTTCTAGACGTCAGGGCTGGTGTGGCCAGGACAAATAATAATCATTGCCTATAAGATGCAGTTAGTTGGTTGCCAGAGGGAAGGGGGTGGGAGGAGAAGGCAGCCCCAATAAATGGTGACAGGAGAAGATGTGACTTTGGGTGGTGGGCACATGGTGCAATATACAGATCTTGTAACAGACACATACACCTGAAACCTATATCATGTTGACCAATGTCACCCCAATAAATTTAATATAAAAAAAGGTGAAGTTAGGGCCAACCATGTCCTTTCCAGATCCCTCTTGTTCTGAGGGAAGTATTTTCAGATAACTTTAACCCTGGGACAAGAGGGGTAAATCCTGTACTGCAAGCATGTCAAACTCAAAGGCTAACAGGGCCAAATAAACAAGGTTTAAGTTTCTGTGGGCTGCAAAAAACCCAAAAGCTTCAATTTTCATAGAAATGTAGGTTTATTTTGATAGAGACATGCTGAATACAAGGGCTGAAATAAATGAGTAATCGTTAACATAAAATAATAGAACATTTTAATAAAAATTAATATTTTGTCTTGAACATTAACTTACCAGACACTGAATAACTGCACAAATTAATAAGCGTAACGAAAATAAACCTATTTTTCTTGCTCTCCGAAAGTGAAATATTTCATGTTGTGCACACCAAACAAGTCAGTGCAAGAGTAATGACGCGGCAATCGGCTGCTAAAATATTTGCTGCTGGTATTAGTGGAGAGAAATGGTGCGCCTGCATGTAAGGGAAATGAATGCAACACGATTATAGTGATCAGTAGTTAGTGAATGTTGTAATTCGTTATTAATAATTTGTATAACAGGATATTGTAAAGGTTAACCAGTTAACTGCCACACGTCCAAAACGGGACGATATTGGAATTTCTTCCACATGCGCTGGAATATTTATGAAGTTGTTACCATAATTTTCTTTACAAACTCAGAGACGTCACTAACAAGTCTAATTTTAAAATTGGGTGACCAGAGTTGATATGCAAGGTTTGCGGCTGCAGATGCACGTGGTGTGTGTGGGGAAGATTATGAAATTATTATAAAAACGTTTCTTACGTACTGTTATATTGGCTGGGCTGCAAAATACTAGTTGTGGGCCACATGCGGCCCGCGGGCTGAGTTTGACATGCTTTCCGTACTGTGTCCTTGGTGCTGGAGAAGATTCCCCAGGAGGGTGGTGGGCGCGGGAGAACCAGCCTGTCCCCAGCTACATGCAGTCTCGGTGGGTAGGGAGGTGGGGGCGCGGGGAGGTAGGGACCTGAAGGACCTCACCACCCCTTCTCTCTTGCAGCTCTGTCGAAGATGCACTGGACACCGGAACACGCCCAGCCTCTCAACCAGTGGCCAGAGCAGCACCTGGACGTCTCCTCCACCACCCCGTCGCCAGCCCACAAGTTGGAGCTGCCCCCCGGGGGTCGCCAGCGCTGCCACTACGCTTGGGCGCACGACGACATCTCCGCCCTCACGGCCTCCAACCTCCTCAAGCGCTACGCCGAGAAGTACTCGGGGGTCCTGGACTCGCCCTACGAGCGCCCCACCCTGGGCGGCTTCGGCGATGCCTTTCTCAACGGCGCCAAGGGGGACCCCGAGCCCTGGCCAGGGCCAGAGCCACACTACCCCTTGGCCTCGCTCCACGAAGGCCTCCCGGGAACCAAGTCGGGCAGCGGGGGCGGCTCCGGGGGCCTCGGGGGCTCCCCGGTTTTAGCCGGGAACCTGCCTGAGCCCCTCTACGCCGGCAATGCGTGCGGGGGCCCGCCCGCGGCGCAAGAGTACGCGGCCGGCTACGGCGGGGGGTACCTGGCCCCGGGCTACTGCGCGCAGACGGGGACCGCGCTGCCCCCGCCGCCCCCCGCCGCGCTGCTGCAGCCCCCGCCTCCGCCCGGCTACGGCCCCTCGGCGCCTCTGTACAACTACCCCGCGGGGGGCTACGCCGCGCAGCCGGGCTACGGGGCTCTGCCGCCGCCCCCGGCCCCGCCGCCCACCCCCTACCTGCCCTCGGGCCTGGCGGCGCCCACGCCCCTGCCCGCGCCCGCCCCGGCCCGGCCCGCGCCCGCCTCCTACGGCTTCCAGGCCGCCGCTCCGGGGGCGGAGGCCGGGGTGTCGCTGAAGCGCAAGGCCGCGGACGAGGGCGCGGAGGGCCGCTACCGCAAGTACGTCTACGAGCCCACCAAGGCCCCGGCGGCCGACGGCGCCGCCTACCCCGCCGCGGACAACGGCGACGGTCGAGGCCACGGGTTCCGGGCGAAGCCGCCGGGGGCGGCGGAGGAGGCGTCGGGCAAGTACGCCGGCGGCGTCCCCCTCAAGGTCCTGGGCTCCCCGGGCTACGGCCCGCCACTCGAGTCCTTTGACAAGTTCCCGGAGCGCGCGCCGGCCCCGGCTTCCCGGGGGGCCTTTGCCTTGCCGTCGGAGGAGCCCCCCAAAGCGGTGGACCCGGGCGCCCTGGAGCTGGTGACGAGCAAGATGCTGGACTGCGGGCCCCCGGTGCAGTGGGCAGACGTGGCGGGCCAGGGCCCGCTCAAGGCGGCGCTGGAGGAGGAGCTGGTGTGGCCCCTGCTGCGGCCGCCCGCCTACCCCGGCAGCCCGCGCCCGCCGCGGACCGTGCTGCTCTTCGGGCCGCGGGGCGCGGGCAAGGCGCTGCTGGGGCGCTGTCTGGCCACGCAGCTCGGAGCCTCGCTGCTGCGCCTGCGCGCAGCCTCGCTGGCCGCGCCCGGGGCCGCCGAGGGCGCGCGCCTCCTCCAGGCGGCCTTCGCGGCTGCGCGCTGCCGCCCGCCCGCGGTGCTGCTCATCAGCGAGCTGGACGCGCTGCTGCCGACCCGGGAGGACGGCGCGGCCGCCGCGGGCTCGCTGCTCGCGCCGCTCCTGGCTTGCCTGGACGGCGGCTGCGGCGCGGGGGCCGACGGCGTGCTGGTCGTGGGCACCACCTCGCGGCCCGCCGCTCTGGACGAGGCCACCCGCCGGCGTTTTGTTCTCCGCTTTTACGTGGCGCTGCCGGATGGTACGGCCCGCGGACAGATCCTGCAGCGGGCGCTGGCCCAGCAGGGCTGCGTGCTGAGCGATCGGGAGCTGGCGGCCCTGGTGCAGGGCACGCAGGGCTTCTCCGGGGGCGAGCTGGGGCAGCTGTGCCAGCAGGCGGCGGCCGGGGCGGGCCTCCCGGGGCTGCAGCGCCCCCTCTCCTACAAGGACTTGGAGGCGGCACTGGCCAAGGTGGGCCCCCGGGCCACCCCCAAGGACCTGGACTCGTATGTGGAGTGGGACAAAATGTACGGCTTCGGACACTGACGGCGCGAGGGGGAGGCGCGGGAGCCGCCACCCCTCCCTCCCCGGTCCTGGGAGGGATGTCTGTAACCCACCTGGCTGGGAGGGTGCCGTGATGAATGTGGGGAGGGAGGAAAGGGGGCTGTTGGTGGAGTTTTGTTTTTGTTTTTTTCCGTGGGAAGGAAAATGCTTCTGCTAGGCAGATAGATGCCATATGCGCTGTGTACTCAGGTTTTTTCTATTTATTGTGGACGGGAAGCTCGCCATCTCCGCTCCTCAGACGGGCAAGTCTGCCTGGGGGGCCCAAGGAACTCCTGCGCTCTCACCACAATTCTTGTGTCTCCTCGCTATCTGGATGCCTCCCTCCTCCTCTCCCCACTCTCCCCTCTTTGCTTTCGCTTAGTTTTCTCTCTCTGCCTTATGGGCACCACTCCTCCAACCCGCCCCTCCCATCCTGGCCCAGTTTCTCGTTTGCTCCTCCCTCCCCTCTCTCCATCTATCACCCTCTGCTCTGTCTCCATCCCTTGCTCTCTAGCTTCGGTGCCTCTTGGTCCTTCTCCCTGCCTTCTGTCCCTCTCATTCAAAGACTGCAGTGCCCCTTTGCAGGAGATCTGGAGGTCCGGCAGCCGAGGAGGAGGAGGAGGGGATAGGGAGTTCCCTCCCACCCCATTACCCAGCTGAAACCTGGGTCTGGGGGGAGGTGTCAAGCAAAAACCACCCAAAGAAGGGTTTGTTGATGTTGTTTGTTTTTGAGGGGGGAATCCCAGGAATGTAGCTTGTTTAATATTTAGGCCTCTTATTTTTGTAAGATGTGTAGAACTTGCTGTTTTTCTTTTTATTTTGACAACTCAGGAAGAAACTGACCTCAGAAAGAATGTTAGACGTTGGCTACTCTCCTGTGTGATCCCACCACCCACCCTACCCCCTCAGGGGAGCACATTCTCCCGGAAGACTTGGAAAGTGAGACTTGTGGGGCAGGGCGGAGGAGGGCCCAGGGCTACACTTAGACCCCTGCTCTTCCTGGGACGGATGGAAGCAGAATGTATTTGTAGGCTTCCTCCCAGTCCAAGGTTGTAGGCAGGGGTGTTGGGGAGCGTGTTGTGGGGTTTGAGAGCAGGTGAGTCTGGCCCCCTTTCTGCTACTCTTCCAACTGGGTCCCATTCTCAGCTTAGTATTTTCTGTGAAGGGTTAACCAGACTTGGGTTGTCCTCGCCCACTTCCTGCCCCAGACCCAGAGTAGCCTGAGAGGCCCAAATGGGAAGGTGACAGGCAGAAAGTCCTCAGAGAGGTCAGCCCACCTGGCCACTGACCAGGCAGAGGTCTCCTATAATCCAGGCTAAGGGGATTGCCTCTGGAGGGAAAGACAGTTTGGCCACAAGGCTGGTTGGGCACAAAATTGACTACAGACTCAACCTTCCCTGTCCGCTAGGAGGCTCTGATGAGCAGTGAGCAGGAGAGGTTCTGTGGGGAATATTCCTTTCTCACTCTCCTAGGGTCCGAGGTCTTGGCAGGCAGTGTGAGGGGGGCAGGCTGTTTTATGCTAACATTGGGGGTTTATTCTCAGTCACATCCACACTTTCCACCGGAAGCCCAGGCTTGGGCTCTCTTCTGAGAACCGTATTCCTCCTCTTCCTACCAACTTCCCTTGATGGGGCTTCAGCCGCTTGCCACTCGGGAGCTCATTTCACAACTCTGACGTTTGGTCCAAAGTTTTGGGGGGGAGGAACAGACCCTCACCCCTAACTTCTTTTCTCTCCCACCCCAGCCTCCCTCCCTGTACCTGCCTGCCCTTACAGCTGCTACAGTCTCTGCACCGCCTCCTACTTCCAGCTGGACGGGTGTGCAGGGAGAGCATTCGGGTGCCAAGGTGCTGAGGGCTGCCAGGAAAGCTGCTCTGTGTTCCCCCTCTTCACCCCTGGTCTCTTGCTGGCCTTCCTCTCCTTGGAGCTGGCTGTTTGCAGGACTGCTGCCTCAGAAGCAGTGGGGTGGGCTGCAGGGTCTTGGCTGTGAAAGGCCCTTAGAGGGAGCCAGGAGTGAGGAGGTTCTCTCAGGTGTGTATGTATATGGGGGGAGGGCTTCAGGGAAGTGGGGTTGGGATCCCTTCCCTTCAAGAGGCAGGCGGCTCTGGGGGTTGGGGGGCCTCACTGATTGAGACCCACCGCCTCTTCTACTGGCCTTGGGGAACTTTGCACAAGGAGAATCCCCTAGTCTACTAGCACCTACCTCATGGGCACTGGGTTGGGTGGGGGAAGGCAGGTCCGGCTCTGGCAATGTTGGGGGGGCATACCAAAGAATCCAGGGGCAGGGGTTGGGGGAGGGCAGACACAGCAAGCTGGCCCTCTCCTTCCTCCACCCAGCTTGGGGTCGGGGTCCTCTCCTCCAGCTTAACCATTTCTACCTCATTTTGCTGTGTGTTGTACATGGACGTATTTATCCTGTCTGAAGATGCTCTGCAGTTGTGGTCTGTCTACCTCAGAAGAGACTGTATTTTAAAAGAAAGTATTACACAGTATTAAAACGATGACATGTGGTCTCCAGAGGATTTCTTGGGGGTAGCAAGATGTGGGGCGCCCTCTGGGGACTGCGTGGGCATCCAGGCCCGTCAGTGCCCTTGGTGTGGTGCTGTGGGTGTTACTATTCCTTGAGCACAACATGATTGTGGAACCCCTGCTATTCAATCTGGCACGAGCAGTGCCCACCAGGCACTGGGCCCTGAGGCCACCAGGTGAGAAAGGCCATACTCTCAGGCTCCAAAAAGCCCCTGGGTAGGGAAAGCTCTCATGCAATTCTGAGCTCTCAGAGGCTCAGAATTGGGCCAGACTCATATCCCCAGAGCTCTGAAGTGTGGGGGGCCAAGAAAGGCTTCCATGTTTGTTGAATGAGTGAATGAAGGAATAAATGAGTGCGTGGAGGGAAAGTGGGCAGAGGGCAGAGCTAGCTGAATTCTAGTCTTAAGGTCCCAAGGCCCTTTATCCGCCACCATTTGTCAATCCCCAAACTATCTTCGACAAAACTCAGCATAAACCCGGAGACTGATAAAACTAGGAGGGAGCATGTTGCTGACAAAACTGTGGAGATACCCGTGAGGTTTGGATTCACAGCTTCCTTGACAAATGCTCTAAAATTGCTGAAAATGCACCAGAGTCCAAGGGGAGTAGTGCCCCCAGGGCTCAGTGCTTGGTATATACACCAGGCTTTCAGGAGACAAAGCAAATGGTTCTCCCCACTGAGAGAAACATCTGGGGGTGTGCCTGGGCATGAGGGCTCCGGGGCATTGCCCCAGGGTTCAGTGACCCCAACTCTCTCCGGCCTTGGATGTCCAGACCCTCCTTGTACTCTAGTTGGTTTATTATACACCTGCTGTATGCATGGCACTGAGGATATAGAAATGATTAAGCACAACCACGGTTCTGAAGAGCCCACAGTATAGGGTAGGGAAAGCTGAAAAATGGATCCTTTGAAAACACAGCTGCATAGAGCTGCTTGAGGAGGGGCCATATCAGAATTTTTATTCTCACATCTGGCACAGTATTTGGTACATGGAAGACAATGAATAAATCCTTGAATTAATTAATTTGCAGATAAGTGTCTTGATGTAGGATGCACAGTTATCTCAAGAATGCCTGGGCCCTAGCCAGTTTGTCTCTGGTTAGAAAGTCAGCCCACACACTGAAGGGTCTCAGGTTCAATTCTGGTCAAGGGTATGTCCCTCGGTTGAAGGCCTGATCCCTGGCCCCACTAGGGATGTGTGTGGGAGGCGACCAACCGATGTGTCTTTGTCACATTGATGTTTCTCTGTCTCTCTCCTCCTTCCCACTCTCAGAAAACAATGGAAAAAATATCCTCTGGCGAGGATTAACAAAACAAACAAAAAAGATGCCCAGAAAAGACCCTGACTCACAATGGTGGTGGTGTGGTGTCGGAAAAACTTCCTGGACAGCACGGGGGACAGCAGCAAAGCTGTGGAGGCTGGTGACTGCACCCTCCATGTGATTTGCTGTAAGAGCATGAAGTGAGGGCGGGAGTTGGGGAAGTGAGGCTGGAGGAATCACTGGGACGGAGCCACTGCACCGGGAGGACCTCACATGCCCTGGGGAGAGCTGAGGCTCCACGATGAATCTCCAATCTCGTGTGTTTGGGTGGGTGGGTGGGACACAACTGATTAGAAAGTTAATTTGCACACTGATTCGAGAAATCTTTACTAAATAATGATGCACTAGTTGCTATGGGGACAGTAGATGGGCTTCACAGTGGAATAGGGGAGGCAACCAAAGGGCAGAGCTGTAGGAGTGGAGAGGATGGAGTCAGGGAGGGCTTTCCAGAAGAGACCTGTCAGCGGAGGAGTGGCCCAGGCAGAACTAAGAGTGCAGCCAAGATCCAAAGGCGAGCCAGAGCCACTGGCTGGGGACGGACTGCTTAGTGAGTGGGAGCCCGGTGTGTGTGTGTGTGTGTGTGTGTGTGTGTGTGTGTGTAGGTGGGGACTGGAGGAGGAGCTTGCCTCACCCAGACAAGCCTGGGTGAAGGTTTGGATGCCATGTCAGAGGATGGGAAACGACAGTCCAGAAATGTTTAGTATTTATCTGGAAAGAAGAGAATTTAGGTATTGATTGGATATCAGAGATAAGTGAGAGCTAGGGGTCTAGGGCTTCTGGTGGAGAATGAGGAGGGGCAGGAAATGGGCTAGAAGAGATGCCGGGGACTTTTTAAATTTGAGGCATTAGTGGGGCAGCCCCTCCCAGTCTCAGGGGGACTGAGTCCCACCCACCAGGGGTGCCGGGGAAACTCCCAATTCCTGGATTTTGTGGGTTCCTCCGTCTGAATTTCTGTGTGTTGGGAGTGTCCCTCCAACCAGTCGCGTGTACTGGAAGCCCCCTTCCAGGTCCTGGGGTGCTGGGCTCCCTCGCCCCAGTTGCTGAATGGGGGACTCCCCCCGCCCCCGCCTCCCCACCACCTGCGGGTGTTAGCGCCCCGCCCCTCCCCTCCCTGCCCCTCCCCTCCCCTCCCCGTGCGCATTCGGAGCTCCTCCATCACCGCAAGGCGATGGCGGCTCCCGCTCCCGGCGGGGCCCTAGGCGTGGCGCTCTGGGGCTCCGTCCTGGTTCTGGCGGGGGCCTTGGACGCCATGGGGCCTCACACAGCCGTCCGTCTGGCCGAGCTGCTGACCCCGGAGGAGTGCAGCCATTTCCAGTCGCTTCTGAAGGCGCCGGACCCGGACGTCGAGGCCGAGCTGGCCAGACTTTCTGAGGATCGGTTGGCCCAGGCGGAACCGTCGGGGCCCACGTCGGGGTCGCCGGGCCGGCGGCGGCGGCGGCGGCGGCGGCAGGCGACTGACCCCGAGGTTTCCGACGGCTGCCGGGAGGGGCTGGCAGCTTGGCTGGCAGCCGAGGCCCCGACCCTGCCCTGGGACCGCGTGGCCCGGGCCCTGCGGCGCTGCGGCCGCCCCGACGTGGCCCGGGAGCTGGGCAAGAACCTCCACCAGCAGGCGACGCTGCAGCTGCGCCAGTCCGGGCAGCGCTACCAGCCCCCGGCGCTGGCTGGGGCCCCCGCTGCAGCCCCCGCCCCGGCCCCGGCCCCGGCCCCGGCCCCGGCCCGGGTCCCCGCGGCAGCCCCGGCGGCGGCCCCGCGCTCCCGCCGCGCCTCGGTCTCCGAGCCTAACTGGGACGAGCTGGAGCTGATCGTGGAGCGGCTGCCGCAGGCCCCGTACGAGCGCAGCCCCGCAGGCTGGGCCGGGCCGCTGGCGCTCGGCTTCTTCGCTGGCTTCGTGGGGTCGCTGGGCGCCGGGGCGCTGCTCATCCTGCTCACGCTGTGGATCACGGGCGGCGACGGCGACGGCGATGGGGTGCGGCTGGGCAGCCCCGCCCCGCCCGCCACTGCCCCTGCCCGGCGCGGGCCCGCGGAGGCGCACGGCTGGTGGGAGGCAAAGCCGCTCTTGACTGAAGAGCCGCTGGTGTCGCCGGGGGCCTGGGCCTGGGCTGCAGATGGGCCGGATCCTCCCGCACCCCAGTGCCCCCGGCTGTAAAGTGGGCACCGTTTGGGGGAGTGCTCCCTGTGCCGTATTATAAAAGTTACAGAACACGCAAAGGAGGGAGCGATCGGTTTGTTAGTTGGAAATGATGGGCATACCCAGGGGCGCTGTAAATAGGAGAGGAAAGCCTGGGGCCAGCCTGCCAGGCGGGTAGGAGGCAGGGCCCCCCAATTCTTGTCAGCGTCAGGACCTTATTTTGAACTTATTCTTGCACTAGGAGCTACCATTTACTGAGCACTAACAATGTGCCAGGCCCTATGCGAAGCAGTTACATCATTTGATCTAATTTTCAAAACCCAAGGCAGAAGGTATTAACTCCATTACACATGGGAAAACTCCGGCTAGGAGTTCCTAACCACCTCTAGTGAGGGGCATAGGAAGGCTTTTGAACCAGAGCTGCCGGAGCTGCAAGTATGAGCTCCAGAGGAAATGATCTGTGAGCAGTAAGGGAGCGTGGGAAGCATAACGGGACCAGAACAAAATGCTGGCTTCTGTCTCCGCGGAGGCTCTGCTGGACCGTGTAGGGGCGCCACAGCTAGAGGTGTGCCCATGCCCAGGGGCTGCTGCCAAGCTTCCCTCCCCATTCTGGCAAGGCCTCGTGAGGGTCTCCCAAGAGCCCCAAACCTTTCCCACCCCCCGAATGGCTGGGCACCGCCAGACCAAGCCCCTCACACAAACTCTGCTCAGATTATGTGCCCCGGCCGCAGGGGAAGGCAGGAGGGCAGCTGTGGGGTCCTGCTGGGTGGGAGTGGGGGACTCTCCATCCACCCTGGGCAAGGGGGCTTTGGGGTGAGAGCGATGACAGAATGACAGGCCAATCCAAGAGGAGAGTTGAAAACAAGATTGACGTAACCCTTTATTGCAAATTCTAAAGTAAAAAGATGTACAGTACAAAGTAAAATTGAAATTTCAGACTATAAACTTCCAACCCACTTATACATTCTCATTTCTCAAGCATTTCTGCCATTTCCGCATAAACGGAACAGGGAACAAGTTGAGGCGGTGAGGGGAGGAGATACAGCAAGGGAAAAAAATTAAGTGTTAGAATAATCACAAACCCCAGAAGCAAGTGAAAGGAAAGATATTTTCTCGACCTGCTGTCCTGGTGATGAGAAGCGGGAGTGGTTGGAGCAGTGCAGTTTAAAATGGCTCTCAGAATAGCAGCATTTATGGTACCATTTCATCTTCCTTAAGTCCAAATAATACTTCGCCCTTCCCTAGTGCCTTTGCCTCTGTATCTCAAAACACTTTACACAACATTTAGTTAAAGCCTCACAACACCCCTGTGAGGTAGGTCAGTATTATTATCCCCATTTTACAGATGGGGAAACTGAGGCACAGAGAGGTTAAGTGACTTGCCCAAGGCCACACAGCGAGCCAGCGGTCGAGCTGGGAATGGAACACAGGAGTTCTGTCCCTTTTCTGGAACCACTGGACCCCGCTCCCCTTTACCTATATACATTCTTCACACACACACCACAAGTGCACACCCACCCCACCCCACCCCACCCCCCTTAGCCTCTATGTACAGCAAACAGTAGTGGGGGACAAGGGCAGGGGGTGCCTCAGCAGCGTTTAATGGAGGAAATCTTGGTCATCTTAAAAAGGGAATCCAAGAAAGCATAGAGCTCAGCCACAATGCAGACTCTGTGCAAACCTTGGGCCCCTCCCAACCCCGACTTCCTCTTCTCTCCTGCTGTCCCCCTGGCTGGCTCGTTGCAGCCAGTTCTTTAGGGGGTGGGGGTACCTGAAAATGAACGAAGCTTTTTGCAAAACTTTGGGCAACATCTGAGAAAAGAAAGAGGCATCGCTACAGAAGATGCCCAGGACTCAAGTCACAAAGTCGTAACCCATGGCCATCTCACCTCCACAGTAGGCCTGGAGGCTGGGGACCGGGGGAGGATGGGGACTGACCTACCAGCCATTTCTCTCCAGACTGGAGCTACTGGAGCAGACGAGAGTGGGCACTTCAGAATCCTCCTGAGAGTGTTTCTGGATCGGGAGACATGGCCTAGAGAGGGATGTCCCCAAAGCAGGGCAGGGTGAGGGCAGCGGAGGGGGGCCCCTCGTCCCTGCACAAATGTGAACGAGACCAGCCCTAGTGCGCTGGTTTATCTGTGGGGTGATGGAGGGCAAGGCCCAGCATAGCTAGCAGAGTGGAGGCTGCTGGGCATCGTGCACGCCTGAGCTTGGGGAGCACTGGGTTAGATTTTTTTCACAAACTGGTGAAAAAGGCAGAAGTAAGCCAGCCCAGCTGGGCTGGCTGATATCATCCCTGGGGGCTCTGCCAGCTGAACTGGTGAGGAAGGGGTTTCATGGGCCTGTAAGCACCGGCCTAGGGAGGTGTGAGGCATGCAATGGGCGGATGCGGGGGTGGGGGTGGGCAGGTGTCAGGAACTTGCTTCTCTCTCTAATCTCTACCTCTCAGCCAGAACGTGGCCAGAGACCCCGATCTCTCTCCCATTCCTCTCCTTTCCCCAGAAGTGCTAAGGTCCCCGTTCCCAGACCCCTCCCAGGACTCAAGAATTGGGATAGTCAAGCAACAAACACACAGCAAGACAGGCTTCCCTTGTACAGGAAAAAGGGTCGTTTTTATTATGTTTCCTTTTTTGGCTGATAGTAGTGATGTACGTTTTGTCATGTCTCATTTAGAGCAGTGGTGGCCCCATGCATTCACTAATACACTAATCCTCACTATTGGTCTGGCACAAGTTTACGTTGGTTGCGGCAGAAAATAAAAGAACTCTGGGCACTGCCGTTCCAGGGGCTTTGATTGGGAGTTTCTATTTGACTCTCCCAGGTCAACTTCTGGTGCCAAAAGAGGCCCATTCAGCGAGGGTTGGGAGTTGGACATGCTGACCCCCGTTTGTTCCTGCTCTCGCCCTCTGCTTTAGGTTGTGGAGTCTCCTCATCCTCAGTAACAAAGAGATCAAGGAAAGAGGGGGAAAGTGTTTTTCCACACAAACCAGCAGCTGTGTCTGCTGCTGCTCAGTGGCTTTGGCTCTGCATTTTAAATGAACAGCATCACACATGTCTTTTTGCTTTTTGTCCTTTTTTAAAGGTGGATTGTGGAGTATAAATACTGCACCAAGGACCTGGCTACAAAAAATAAATATTTATATTATATTTATATATCTATATATATATATATATGTGCAGTGATACTGTGGCTGCTGCTGCTTTTTAATTGGCTTCGTTAATATTTGGCAAAGCGTTGCCACTTACCCACTCAGTGAAGACGTACAGAAACGTCACCGCTGATTCTCTCGGTTCAATGCCTGTTAACTGCGGGTGTAAACTGCTGGTGATGGTGTCATTTACTACCAAAGAAGTGTGGAGCAGGGCAGGTGAGTGAGTGAGAGTGGTGGGTGGGTGGAGGGACGGTGGGGAGGAAAAAGATGGTGGGAAAACTCTGAAGAAAAAAAAAGTGAAACTTCAAATAGAGTGGTGGTGGCGTCTTTCCTGTGAAGCTGGCTGATGGGTGTCAGATACCAAGGCCTGCGTGTGCCTGAGGAGATAGCCTGCTGGGCTGGGACCGGGTCTGGGGGGAGGGGAGGGGTCAGATATCAGAAAAGACTCATGAATATGTTTTAATAGCTTAACGGTATCGTTAGCATGAGCACTTGGGGTAGCGAGTGGGACCTTATAGCTCTCTTGCCCATCTCAATCCTAAGAAACAGTTATGAAGTTTAGCCAAATCTTGCATAGAAGTGGTTAGAATTTATTGCACATTGGAACAAAAATATATATTTGTGTTGTTTTTGGAAAAGACCATTAGCAATAAAAAATTTTTTGTCTGTCTGTCTGGTTTGGGGATGTACATTGGCTGACAGCATCTAAGTTCTAAGAAAGAAAGGAAAGTATAAAAAATAAAAATAAACATGACAATGGCATAAGCCAGAAGCCATTTCCTATTTAATACGTTAATAATTTTGTATTTACAAAAAGGCATGCCAATAAAATAAAATGATATATTACAGTATTTATAATTCTCTTAAAAAGAATAACCACACACGTCAGCTTCTGTTTTGTGCTGTTTACGATGTAACCTGTACACGATACTATGCGTTCATCCTAGCGGTTAGCAGGGTCACCTAAAGAGATGCCTTTTCAACCTCGTATTGGGCGTAGTACGAAAGTTCCACGGTGGTGCCACAGAAGCGGGCTTACGAGAGCTGGCCCGCACCTAATGGTCCAGCAAGACAGAAAGCTCTGCTTCCCGGCTCGCTGTGGTCTGTTCTACGCAAAACTAGTCAGGTGGACATACATCCAAAGTGCGTCTACTGCAAGGCAGATTGGTGTGTCTGATTATGGGTTCTTTTCCCCCCTCTGTGCAGAGGTTCAGGGAAAATTCATTTTGATTTGGTTAGCAAGCAAAAGTCTCTCCTCATTCTTTGTATAGGCTTCCTGACACATTCAACTGCAGCATCTTGGCTTTAAAATCTAGTCATCAGACAAGAAACCCCTGGACTACTAAAAACTGTCTTCGCTAAAGCAGGAGATGGAATGAGAGAGAGGACGCTCCCCCCAAAAGCCACTCTCCAATGGCAATGAGCAGGTTGCTAAGCAGATAGCAAAACTGGCTGGAAGGGAATGCGCTGGGGGAAGCTGGAACATCTTAAGAATAAATATTAAGTTGTTTTCTCGTGAGAATCAGTGCAATAAAGAACCCAAGTGGGCCTGGTTCAGAGGAGGCGCCATCACTACCTCAGGTCCCACCAGCGATGAGTTATTCTAACAGTTCGTGAAGAAACCACAGCCATAGCCCCAGTGCTGCTGCCCTCACCCACCTCTGTGGGCAAGGGAAGCCCTGCTCGGTGGAAAATGTGAGGGAGGTGAGAGGAATCATGCAGTGTGTGAGCTTGGGACAACCCCTCTGCAGAAGGGAGGCCTGTTCAGAACGTCTGAACCCCTCTCCGCGTGGACCCGAGCCCAGAGGAAGCCACATGCAGAAGGACGTGATACCAGATGAAGTGAGCACCCCTTCACCCCCAACGAAAGGTGTTGTAAGTTCCCCAAGTTACCCCCTAGAGATAAGATGCTACTTTGAATAGCATGTTTACCTCTATCCCAAGTAAGTGTCAGTTCTCCAGATGAACTTCTGATTTTTGTTTTTAGCCCTAGGATTTGGTTTTACAGTGACATTATTAATACAAGCCATTTGAGATCAAAATTTCCCCACGTACGGGACACAGAGCAGCATTAAACAGTTCATCTTTCAAAATGTGCAACAATGGCTGTAAGAGATGTCTGTTAAACATGTACACACACGGATCCATCTGCTTGTTGGATTGGGTTTGTTTTTGTTGGACGTGGTCAATTGGTTGGTTATGTTTCCCTATCAGGTGTATGAAAGGCTTCTAAGAATTCATAAAGAACTATGGTGGGTATGGAACTCTTACCATTTTTTTTCCAAATACAGTGAACGGTGCAGGGCTGGGTCCTGTTCGAAGGCTGACCCAGTGCAGGGGACAGGATGAGCAGCGTCCTGTGGTGTATGGTTCTCATGCATGACTTCTGATCACGGCATGCCATCATGCAAATCATTTCCACGCATTGAACGAGCACAATGTTTGGAATTGGCCTGAGCAAGTCCTCCTCAGCCTGAAGAAACCTGATTGTTTGCCCCCACCCATCTCCAAACCACGTGCAGCCCATGTGGAGAAGATGCGGCTTATGTCAAAGAAACTGACAATGAAATGACATGGGCTAAATGTGAGTGTGAGTGTGTGTGTGTGTGTTTTCTTTTGCTGCTTAGCTTAACTAATGTAGGAATGCAAATATAGTTTGCATGAACAAACGAACTTTTTAAAGTGATGCTTTCTGCTTCTGAGAATCAACAAAATGAAAAAATAAGATCCATTTGGCTGCAAGGGAAATATGCTGGTCCCGGCAGCCTCTCCTCTGTTTTTGTGTCCTGTTTAGTTTTGTCCTAAGTTGCATTGACTGATGTGGAACATGCAGTAACCACCTGCCCAAGCGTTAGAAAATCTGTGAGTCAGGGGGCAGGGTCCTTTGCCCTGGGCAGGTCACTGCTCAAGATGCAACCATGTGACATGGTAAGCAGACTACGTTTGGTATAGATCGTCAGGGTAAAGTGTCTCCATAGCTGTTCTGCACTGATAATATTCAGGAAGTTTGTAAACAATCTTTCACTTGCACATTTTAAGTCTGTACAATATTAAATTTTCGCTTCCCTCTAACACTTGGATTCTCTGACCTCTTTTTGTCTTTTGGCTCTTTCCCTTCTTCCTTCCTCTGCCCGCTGCTGTTTCTCCTTCTCAGGTTTAGTCACACTGTCATAGGACGGGAGGGAGGCGGTAGACGGGGTGCTCTCCTTCTTCTCCGGGTGTGTGCCTCCATTCTCCAGCTTGTTGGAAGCTATCTTTTTGCAAATGAAGCCCCGCCTTGCTAAATGTCCCCGGTAGGCGCGCTGCAGGACCACCGCCGACACCTCCTCCTGCTTGCGCCGCAGTGTGGTCGTGATCGGCTCGTAAGACACTTTGGAAGGATTGGATGCCACGAACCGTTCCTCCATCTGCTGTCGAAGGATGTCCAGCTCCCCGCTGTCTCCCAGGACCCGCTTGGTGAAGGCAAAAAGGATGTCCAAGCAGTGGATGCGGTCCCCGCTGACCATGGGCAGATCCATGGCAATGAGCTCAATGGTGTTGGGCTTGGGCACTCGCAGAGGATGCTCCAAGGCATCTGCGAAGTCTGCCAGCTTACAGTACTCGATGAACTGGGTGGCGTCGGGGTCGAACTTCTCCCAGATCTCGTAGAAGGTCTCAAAGTCGTCCTCACTCAGAGGGTCTGCGCTTTCCTCCGTGGCTACACTGAAGTTCTCCAAGATGATGGCAATGTACATGTTCACAACAATTAGGAAGGAGATGATGATGTAGCTTACAAAGAAGAAGATGCCCACTGAGGGGTTCCCGCAGTCTCCCTTAAAGCCACTCCCGGGGTGCTCCTTGTCCAGACTGCAGTCCGGGGGGCGGTTGAGGATGGGCAGCAGCAGGCCATCCCACCCAGCGGAGGTTGTGATCTGGAACAGGCAGATCATGCTATTGCCAAATGTCTCAAAGTTGAACATGTCATCAATGCCAGCCTCGTGCTTCACATACGCAAAATTGGACATCCCGAAGATGGAGAAGATGAACATGACCAGGAAGAGCAGAAGGCCGATGTTGAACAGAGCAGGCAAGGACATCATTAAGGCAAAGAGCAGGGTCCGAATCCCTTTGGCGCCTTTGATCAGACGCAAGATGCGCCCAATTCGGGCCAAGCGGATGACTCGGAAGAGGGTTGGGGAAACAAAGTATTTCTCAATTATATCCGCCAGGAACATTCCTAAGAAGAGGAATAGAAGAAGATATGTTACTGGGATTGGAGACATCCATTCGCTTCACTGTGTCACGTGGTATAATGAAACCCTTAAGTTCAAAGGACTTTACAGAATGACTGCCTTACTATTCAATCTAAACTATCATGATAAAAACGAAAATCACGTTTCAAAGATATAAAAAAAAGATAAAACAATAAAATAGACACCCATGTAGCTAACACCCAGATTTAAGAGACGCTAGCATTTCACCAGATTTGCTTACTCTTCATTCCCAGAAGCAACCACACAGTCTTGAAGACAGTGTGTATCACTGTGGTGTCTTCATGATTTTGGCATGTATGGATCCATAAGTAATATATAAATAGCATTTTACTATGCTTAACAAATTAAAATATATCTCTTTTTAGATCAAATTTTTTAGATCTCTAACTTGCTTTTGAGACTTAACATTGTGAAATCTGGTGTTAAAATAATTTTAGATTATTCATGATAATGGTTGAAAATCATGACTATGTCCTCATTTATCTGGTTTCCCACTCAAGGATAATTTGTTATTTTCAAATTTGTGCATGTATGGCTTCCTGAGGTGTTATCAATTCTTTTGCAAAATGCTGTCAAATTTCCATATCCACAAACAGTAATGAGGGGTCCTCCCTCCACCCTGACTTCTCTCCCTTTGGCTGAGATGTCTTAGTTATTCTGGTAATGCCGCCGATTTTCAGAGTGTCTTCTTCCTGGCTCTGAAAAGACATTTTGGTTTCTCACTGCCCCATGTCCATACCCCAAAGAATGAGTCTAGAAAACTAAAGAGACTTCTCATGAGTGCCGTTCAACTCAGCTTCTAAACTTTGAAATCAGTATCAGGAGATAAAAGGGTCGAGACATTAGTAGGAAATAACAGTAGATGGTGAAAATGTACAAACCAAAGGGCTGTGTTCTATTCACACTCAGCCAGCGGCCCACCTCCACCAGACCACTTGCCTTAAAGCTACAGAGCAATAATGGGAGCCCGACAAGGGCCACAGAAGGAAGAGCAGATGGAAAGGATGGGAACCTGCAGGGAAGACAAAGGTGTGGTCTCTTCCTTCGGTGCCTTCTGCTGTCGAGGCCCTAATGAGACAACACGGGCTTCAACTGACATGAGGGATTGACTTTAAGTTAAAATATGTCTTTCAACCATAACGATTCATAAACATTGGGTGACAATCAGCAGAAGGCGGTGGAATCCCCTTACCTGAAGGTTTTAAGCTAGGTAAGACTCTCAAGAAAGGACAAGAGGCAAGAAGTTCAAAGTAGGCCAGGTAACCTCTTGGGGTTTCGTCTGGAGCTAGAATTCCACGGGTGTTTGAACTTTCAAGAAAACCTCTACCTCATCCAGGACCCAAATCGCTGCATCAGCTCTCTTCTTTTCACTTCTCAATTAAGCCACAACCAGTGGCCATAAGAAGTCAGGTAACTTGCATTCCATGTATGGTGGCCAAGTAAGGCTTCAGAGAGAAGATGCCTGAGTGATGTTTTGTAGGATGATTGTCTATTTGTCCCCAGAGAATAGGAGAGAGACGGGGCAAACAGCAACCCAGGCAGCAGGAACACCATTTACGGGGCCTTTCAGGAGGTTCCGGGGCTAGTTTCACCCCAGATCCTCTTAATTTAAAAAGATAATTTCTATGTTTTCATTTCTGAGCAAATTAATGATGTCTAATAGAAACTCCAATCATTAAAATCTATTTTTGAGAACAGGGGGCACGATCTGGTCTGCGGGTTTTCCGTCCACTCAGTGATGGGTGGGCAGAACAGGGTTGAGCACAGTGGAAAGGGCTGCACTGTTCAACCTGTGCTCGTGGAGGCTGAGAGTGTGGACCTGAGGCCGGGCGCTGGGCTTGACTCCCGTTTGCTCACTTACTAGTCCCATGTCTCAGTAGCTGCTCTGTGCTTGCTGATACTTACAGGGCTATAAATTAAAACATGCAAAGCACGTGGAATGGTGATCAGCACATACTAATTCCACTAAAATGTAAGGTATCATTATTATAACTTGAAAAAGATGTTGTGATCAAAGAAAAGTGGGATGGTGTATTAAACAATTCTTTACTGCAGGACTTCCAGGAGCCTTCTAGAGCAATGGTGGTGAACCTTTTGAGCTCGGCGTGTCAGCATTTTGAAAAACCCTAACTTAACTCTGGTGCTGTGTCACATATAGAAATTTTTTGATATTTGCAACCATAGTAAAACAAAGACTTATATTTTTGATATTTATTTTATATATTTAAATGCCATTTAACAAAGAAAAATCAACCAAAAAAATGAGTTCGCGTGTCACCTCTGACACGCGTGTCATAGGTTCGCCATCACTGTTCTAGAGACTAGTGTGCTCTGTGACCCTCACCAGGGCAATTCACTGTACAGTGTTGCCCAGAGTAATTTCATCATGGGATTCTTTTACTGGGGAAGAGATGGATGATGGGATTAGTGTTCCATGTAGCAACACATATTTGGACATGCTGCCCCTGAGGACAGAAACTAGAAAGTGGCACAGGCCCAGGTGAGTGCCGCCTCGCTGAACCAGCCTGGCCACCAGAGCTCTGGAACTGGTCCCCATGGGGCTCGGGCATTCTCTCTCTGCTAGCCTGTCAGTCAGACCCACCGAGGCAGTGTTTCACCACTCAGGATGCCTTTTAGGAAGGCAAGGAATCGTTCTGAGAGGGCAAGCAATAGGACAGCATTTCCTCTGTCTGCCAGAACAGCACCCCTTTAACCTGTAGGTGAAGCAAAATGCCACACAGTTGCTGTTAAAACACCAACCCGAGTTCTGCTTCTGCTACCTCTGAGTTGAGTGACCTTCATGTCTTTACAGTGAAGGTAATAAAATAGCCCGCTTCCTGGGCTGTCATGAGGCGACACATGGGCTTAAGCGAAGAGCGTGACCGGCCTGCACCCCAGATCTGCGTAACTCGTTGCTCTCCCAGGAATCTTGTCCTCAAGGCCAGTCAGATGCCCGTCTCCCTTCCCGCCTGCCCCACTCACCCACAATGGAGAGGATGACCACCACGAAGTCGAAGATGTTCCAGCCAATGGTGAAGTAGTAGTGCCTCAAGGCAAACATTTTGAGCACACACTCACAGGTGAAGAAGATGACGAAGACCAGGTTAATCCAGTAGAGGATGTTCTCCATCTGCTTGCTCTGAGTGTCTGTCTCCACCATCATTGTCACCATGTTAAGGCAGATGAGCATCATGATAACAATGTCAAAGGCTTGCTGAGTGACAAAATCAAAGACGATACCTTGGATTTTGTTCTGGGGTGGGGAGAGGGGGAAGAAAGAAATGAAGGATTCATGAAAGCCTTTCTAAGCAGGCCGTGGTTGCCATCCTGTTGGTCAGAGTGCGCTGCTTTCTTTCTATAACACGAGCCAGCTCGATCCTGCTGCTCTCTCAGGAGAGCAGGAACATGGACAGACCCCAACATCAGTATCACTTCACCTAGAGTTTTCGAAACTGCCACTCTTTTCTTTTGCATCTATGCCATCACACACGTCTAGATGTCTCCCCACCTCTCCAGCTGCCCCTTTTCAGTCTCATTTGCCAACCGTTTCTCTCTTATTTAATCTCTTCTTTCTCTATGCTTTCCCCCTAGGAGAGCTCATATATTCCTACTGCTTACACAATATCTATGTTATTAGTTTCCCAAGGTCTTCTCAGCCCATATCTTCCCTCTGAATTCCTGTGTTGCTACTCGATATCTCTCCCTGATGACGTAAGCATCTCAAACTTAACAAGCCCAAAGCAGAACTAAGTCCTTTCCCTGCCCCTCACCAAACTTGATCTTCTCAACTATCCATCCAGTCTCTAAGCCAGAAATTGGAGAGTCATCCTTGTGTCTTTCCTCTCCCTCATCCCCCCCATCTAATCCATTGCAGGTCCGACTGATTCTTTCTCCAAAAATATAGCTTAAATTCATCCACTTCATTCCACTTCTGTTGTCCCTATTCTAGCCTAAGCTATCAGCATCTTTCATCTGGACTTCTAGAAGAGTCCCTGATTGGTCTTCCTGCTTCCTCTAACCCGCATCCAACAATCTCCACACAGCATCAAGTGTGATTATTTAAAAACATAAATTAATCACATCATTTTTTTAATATACATTTTTATTGATTTCAGAGAAGAAGGGAGAGGAAGAGAGAGATTAAAACATCAATGATGAGAATCACTGATCGGCTGCCTCCTGCACACCCCTACTAGGAATCGTGCCCACAACCCAGGCATGTGCCCTTGACCGGAATCAAACCCGGAACCCTTCAGTCCCCAGGCGGACGCTTTATCCACTGAGCAAAAACCAGGCAGGGCAATCACATCATTCTTCTAGTTACAACTTTTTAGTAGTTTCTCATTGTGCTTGCAACAAAATTCCTATTGTTAACCTGGCTTAGAAATGCCTTTCACAGTCTGCCCCTTCCTCCAGCTCATCACCACCTGGCCACACAAATGTTTCTGGCTTTTAGGGCCTCATTTGCTTTTCCAGGATCTCTTTCTCCCATATTTTGGCTGTTTCTCACCACTCAAGTAGACCCTCCTTAGTGAGGCTTTCTCTGACTACTCTTTTAAAGTAGATCTCCCCATCCTAAGCCTCCATTCTTCTCTGTCACGGCCCTCCAGTTAATTTTTTCTCACAAAAATGCACATTTTATAACAGCTGTTTGCTTATTTATCTCTATCCCCACTATATATTGTAATCTCCATGATAGCAGTGTCTAAATTTTGGTCATCACTTTATGTTTAGTGCCTGGTACATAAGTGACCTATAACCACGAGCTAATTGATATAAACAAGAGTTAAGTTCCCATGCATCTCATCAATGTTATAATGAAACCCACTGTTGAACAAAAGAATGCTACTGAAGGACCCGCTATATTTACTGGAAGAGTGCTGATCACTCTTAATGCTTCTTACCACACTAAGTTTTTATATTTCAGTGTGGAAGAAAATACACTCAGGTTCCCACGTACAAAGTACTGAACAGAACTTTAGAAATGTCAACCCTCTTCCATTGCTTTTGGCCCCATTTCTATCCCAGAATGGAAACTCTAACATCAAGGAACGAAAAACCATTCGTTTTCTTAAGTTCTCCCTGAGTGTTTTGAAAGTACAGAGGCCCTTGAGCTGGTGATTACTTTCAGGATTACTTTAACTTGGTGTTTTCCAAAGAATGAAGTTCTGCAAAGCCCTAGGATTTCCTTTCTCTCAGAATGTGGTGAGGCGAGTATGCCAGGTGTGGCAGTGAGTAGGGAAAATACTCTGGAACTCCCACTCTTGATTAAAACAAAGTAGCTCTACTATTATTTTTACAAAAGAAGTTGCCAGGAAAGCTTCTATTTTAAGAGTTCTGCTGGTTGTGTGTGTGTGTGTGTGTGTGTGTGTGTGTGTGTGTGTTACTTTAAATGCAAGTTACAGAAGAAGGAACTTTGAGCCTGGTCTTTGGGGGCCATGGGGCATCAGGAGCCTCTGCCCTGAAGCAAGAGGACAACCACCAACAGAGGGTAAAGCAGAATCCCAGGCCCCAGATCTGCTTTACAGAAGGCTCAGTTCACGGAGGAGACCAGGACATCAGACTCTCCTAGCTTCACTCTCTCCTGCTCCCACAAATATCCAGAAGCACTATGTTAGCTTCTAGGCACAAGGCTGACCTGTGGGGTAGAGGGTTGAGGAAATGATGACTAAACCTAACTCGGACTGGCAGGAAAGACATCAGCTTTCATTTCTCCGTCCTCTGTGAATTTTTAGCTGCCTCTTAAACATTTCTCTGGCAGGGCCAGAGCCAATGTGGTTAACATGCCAATTTCCTGCTGCTGCCCAAGGAAGGCCCAGAGGCAAGGTCAAGCTCACATGTAAGAGCCATCCCAGACCTTCATCCCTGTTCTTGTGCCATTCTCCTCAGATCTTCTGGATGCGGTGAGTAGGAGACGATGCGAGGGCACGGGCAGCCCATCACTCACCCCTTTCCTTCCTCTGAAGTACCCCTACAGGTGTCTGTTTCCATATGGGGCCTCACTCTGCCCGGGGCCTGTACAGTGCACTCACCAGGGGGCGGGGAATGGGTTTCTGTGGTTTCTTCGAGCCCAGCTTTTTCATGGCATTGTAGTACTTCTTCTGTTCCTCAGTCATGAAGATGTCCTGACCTCCAAAGTAAAGGAGGGAAGAAGAGAAGCAGCAATTACAACCGGTTCTCAAGTGTTATGGCTTTGGAACCTAAGCTTCAAAATTGGGAACTGGGGGACACTTATCCCCTTTCCTCTCCCGAGGTCAGTTCAGCTAATGGTTGTCCCAGAGTGAGGCAGACCTGGGACAACTACTGTAATTCAAAGAGACACCGGCCTTTGTTTCAGCTTGGGTTTCCTGAGCTCTGCCAGGAAGGAAGGAAATGAACAACCCAATTACAGACTCTCAGGGAAGGTTAACCTGGAGAGCAATGGCTTTGAAGATAGTCACATCTCAGGATTCCTAAATTTTTTTTTTTTTGGGGGGGGGGGGGCCTGCTTTCTTGACAAAATTCGAGGGAAAAGACATTTTAAAATAAAAGGATTTTCAAGTCCTGGCTAATGGCCAATTTATTTCTAACAATATTAAAAATATAGAAATTCTGATGCAAGAAAACAATTTGGGGTGCTCCTTGGAGTTTGTTGGGATAGACTTGATGTATAAAATGAGTAACAAGTAATCTTTTCAATTTGCTTTGGAAAATTGTTAGCCATCTGGGACAAGTAAGGAAGTGAATTTTCTAAGGATGGCCTCTCAATCCCAATTTGCTAGTAGTAGTACCCAGGGATTAACGTGGACAGTTACACGTCTAGACAATTTCTACTTCTCACTGTAGCTATTCATTTGCTTCCCTTTTCACTCCTGTCACTAGACCAGTGATGGCGAACCTATGACACGCGTGTCAGAGGTGACACGCGAACTCATTTTCTTGGTTGATTTTTCTTTGTTAAATGGCATTTAAATATATAAAATAAATATCAAAAATATAAATCTTTGTTTTACTATGGTTTCAAATATCAAAAAATTTCTACTTGTGACACGGCACCAGAGTTAAGTTAGGGTTTTTCAAAATGCTGACACGCCGAGCTCAAAAGGTTCGCCATCACTGCACTAGACCCTCTCCTACCCTACTTCCCTCTGGTAGGAGACCACAACCAGTAAAAGGTCTCAAGAATAAGACTGCTAGTAAATGTGGTAAGCCACACACTGAAATCCAGCCCTCAACAGGAAGAGCTGGTTGGGGCTATTGTGCAGTGGGGCAAGTGCCACAGTGACGTGACAGTGTGGATTTTAGAGGAAGAAAGGTGTTCCCTCTCTCGAGATGGGGTCAGAGACACAGAGAGCTATGCTCTCATCGGGGTGGACCTCTGACCACTGGCAAGGAGGGGAGGAGACCTATCTTTTTCTTTTGTTGATTGAAGTTATCAATGATGACACCAATGAACAGGTTCAGGGTGAAGAAGGAGCCGAAGATGATGAAGATGACAAAGTAGATGTACATGTAGATGTTGTCCTCATACTTAGGCTGCTCTTCAGGCTGTCAAAGGACAGGAGAGAAAGGAAGAGAGTCAGCTCCTCACCTGGGGATCAGGTGGGCAGTTCTGACCTGCCACGGCCATCAGCTATAACTGACCACTCGAGCTGCTGAACAAGCTGGGAAGGGGGAAGCCCTAGGTTCTCTGTCTCCTTCACCCTGGAGGCCCTGCCCTCAGAAGACATTGTTCCTGCCATGGCGTAGGTCAGCGGTTCTCAACCTGTGGGTCGAGACCCCTTTGGGGGTCGAATGACCCTTTCACAGGGGTTGCCTAAGACCATCGGAAAACACATATATAATTACATATTGTTTTTGTGATGAATCACTATGCTTTAATTATGTTCAATTTGCAACAATGAAATTGGGGGTCACCACAACATGAGGAAATGTATTAAAGGGTCGCGGCATTAGGAAGGTTGAGAACCACTGACTTGGGTGGAGAATATGCAAATCATGAGGTGAGAGGCTGTCTGCTAGGGGCCACACTTATTTCAAAGCAGCACTGAGGAGCAGACAACCCCACTGGGCAGGCAGCCTGGTCGTCTGGAGTCAGCGTAAGAGAGTGATGACTTACTGAGAGGAGCCAAGTGTCCTATAATCAATAAAACAAGCAATAAAGGTTCCAACCCGCCCCCACCCCTTTCCTGATGAGATCCACCATGCTGCTCCCGTCCTAGCCATCTAGGAAGGTTGTGGTTTCATCAGGTACATCCTTACCTTTCGGGAATCTACAGCTGCGTACATGATGTCCATCCAGCCTTTGAAGGTTGCCTGGCAAACAGAGTCAGTCATTAGACTGTGCCTGTGAGGGGGTGGGTGGGAGCCTAAGCAGGGGTCCAAGAGGTCAGGCTTAGGTTCAGTGAGAACACAAACAGGGAGACTGAGTGTAGCCTCACGTGGACATACACCTTTTCTGTTTATTAATACACGTCCCAAGGGAGCTTTGTCTACGTCCCTTAAAATAACATCAAAGTTTGGCAGAGAAACATGTTGACAATGGTAATTGGATCAGCAGTTTTACAAAAGGTCTTAAAAGTGGGCCTGAGAAGGTTGCCTAAAGCTGGGGGAAACTCATATTCATGAATGAATAGCATGAATCTACTGAGGGTACTTAGAACTTGGAGGAATCATTTTTTAAAAGGTGTTAAACAAGCAATTGGCTCTGGAAAATTCATAGCTGCATTAAAAAATACAACAAAAAACCTAAGTCAGAACTACTCCTTTACCAATACATACATGTATAGCCTACGGTAGTGGCAATACTGGCTTCACCCTAGGCAGCCCCTTCCCAGTTCTGTTTCTCAACCTAGTACACCTAGCCTGATTTTGCAAACAAATATGGGTGGCCAACTACAATTCTCCATGTTTTACTCACATTCTATGTATGTTTTACTTACTTAACCAGACTCTACGTTTTTTCAGGGTGTGGGCAGCTCTTTATTCGTTTGATGGCTCTAGCAGTGCCAAGCACAGCACCTGGCATGTGGTGGGGACAGTGAGTATAATGTTGGACTGGCTGGTGGATGTGCATTGGTCTCCTGGAGCTGCTCCAATTAAAATTCAATTTGCAGGTACAATTTCTTGAACTGGGATAGAACGACGAGAGTACTTTGGAATGAAATGAACTACTGCTCATCCCCTTAACTCTGCCTCCTACTACCAGTTAGCAGTAAGTGCTTAATATGTAAGACTGTGTTGAGAGCTTCACCTGCATAATAGCATTTAATACACCCAACAACTATATGATGTAGACAGTTGTACTAGTAACAAAATACATCATCGCAAATACCATTATTAAGCACTGCTATATGCCAGGCACTGTGGTAAGAAATTTGAGTAAATTATCATGAATCTTCCTGACAACCATACATGGTATTTTTATCCACATTTAATAGAGGAAGAAACTGACTCAGAGAGGTTAGGTAATTGTCCATGATGCCATATCCAATAAACGAGTGTGGCTCAAACCTACATCAGTCTGATTCCAAAGCCTAGGAACATTCATTGCCTCACACAGTCCTATAAAACATCCCCAAAAACTGGTAAGAGAGGAAGAGGAGGCTAGGCATAATGGAATGTTACCTGATTACAATAAACCCTTTCTCACTGTGATACACTGAGACCTTCCTCTGGGGCTGACCTGAGTGGCAGCAACATAGCACGGCCATGTTCTCTCCTTTAACTTCAGTGCAGGCGTTATGGAGAGCTGTTCCACTCCATCAGACTGCCCTCACTTCTGTTTGTTTATTTATGCACTCATCTTCATTTTTTCCTTTTTCTTTAACTACACACTTGCCCTGGAGAGAGAAGGCGATTGCTCTGCAACTTTATTATGCTGCAGGAATCTCTGTTTGTTGCTGAGCTTCAGAGCAGCAAGAGCTCCTTGGAGTGAGGTCTTGGAGAGGTCAGAGTACGCGGGGAACGTGTCTCCCTGGAACTAGTTTGAGAAATGACCCAGGGCTGGGTGACCTATTAAGAATCATCTTGATTCTGGAAGCAGCGGGGAGGGGGAACCACAGATTTCTGCTACCCACCTGAATTTCATAGGACAGAAAAAGCAACAATACTTACCACCTGAAGAAGCGCCAGGTATCCTGCCCCAACGTTGTCAAAGTTGATCTTCACGTTCTTCCATCTGATTTCTGTATTGTTCCCCTCCATGAGCTTTTCACAATCAGTTTTATTGTTGACAATTTCAATTTCAAATCGTTCTTCCGAAGTCTCATTAAAGCAGTAGTGGTACTTTCCCGCAAACAGGTTAACGCCCATGATGCTGAAAATCAGCCAGAAGATGAGACACACCAGCAGCACATTCATGATGGAGGGGATGGCGCCCACCAAGGCATTCACCACCACCTGCATTGGAAGGGGGAGGTTGCTGAGTGGGGGAGGAAGTACGGGCAAACACACTTTTTTTTTTTTGATTTCCAGGAGGGGAATGACATTGTGTGGCTTGTTCTGACTACAGAAACATTATGTCCCTTTTGAAATTAGTTTAACTGGAGAGGTCCAGAAGTAGGACCAAAATTTTCTAAATCGATGAAATATATTTGGAAGAATTCTAATAAATTACATATTTATTTCATCCAACACAAATCCCCTGCCCATGTTGACCTAGTCTTCCCTCCTAGGTATCAACCTGGACCAAAAACATTATTTTAGTCCAACCTCCCTCTCATAAAACATGCCCCAAGGGAAAATCTGACAGATCTCAAGCTCACAGGTTGCCTTTCAACAGACATTCCCCCTCTGCAAAACAAGTGTGACTCTTTAAAAATCACAGAGAATCACCCTTTAGGGTTAGCAGTGAATCAGTCAACGGTACATAAAGTCTCTTTTATGACTATGCAAGGCCAATTATCTTAACTTCAGGCAATAGCTGAGCATGCATATTTTGCAGGCTCAAGAAAAAAAAAAAGAAGCTATATTCCCTCTACCAAACAGTATACAATAAAATCTGCACAGATGTGTTTTTCATACATGATTCCTTTTTCTTCCTCAGCTTCTTCTTCCTGATTTTGTAGATTCCTGGATCTAAGTCACCCCTTGCTTGGCTAACACTGATGTCTCCACTCAATCCAAAGCTTGACTGGACTCTTCACATAGGATTGGCAAGTTTTTTGGGGGGAAAGTTTTGGGTTAGATCACTGCTCTTAAAACCCCAAACTGGCATCTTGTTAAAAATCACTGACTATAGTAGGCTGAGGAATGAGAAAAAAAAGTAAAGGGGGGAAAAATCCCCTCAGGAATCTAAGTTTCTGGGTTGTTTTAACTTTGGTTTTGCTTCACACTGTACGTGAGGGTAGCTAGACAACACGTCCACTGTGGCAGCAGTTTTCACCTGAGCAGCTCAGAGTGCTTATAAAAACAGCATTTCAGACGGTGAGACAGAGGCAAGGCTGGCGTTCATTTCTGCCCTGATTCTTACTTGCCGTGGTCCTACGTGGGGCTGCCGAGGCCCAGAAAGGGGACTCTGAAATGGGAAGAATGCGTCTTCCTTTTGCTGGTATTCTAGGAGAACCAGTGGAGCTAAAATGAAGACAATGGACATGAGTGAAGTCTTCCAATATTTTGTTAGAAGGAGGGGACAACTGTCACCATGACCCTGCAGCTTTTCGGTGCGGAGAGGAGACAGCTCAGGCTGCCAACTAGCACCGCACCCAGAGGGCCGAAAGCACGATGCCCAGCAGGAACACCGGGCAGCGCTGGGCTCTAACTGGAGCCCAACGTGGGTCCAGGTTTTCCTTATGTCCTGCTTTTGTCTTCGGTTGCGTGTCACGCATTGGAACACATGGCTGAGAAGCGCTGTCTGTTCTGACCTATATAAAAAAGGCAATGACGTTCTGCGAAGGATCACTCTTCCTCAGATTAAAATACTAGTTTTGTGTTTCTCCAAATCACACATGAAGGCCTTTAGACTGAGAGGCAGTTATTTCTTAATTCTCAGACCAAGAAATCTCTTCAAGATCCAACAGCTCTGTCATTCGTATAAAATCATTGTGTTTCAACCATTTATCACATGGAGCAAGGAAAGCCAGAATATCTGAAATCTGAAAAATCCTCAGTGCTATTTTGGAGACTGATATTCATATTTATTTACTTGTGACCACATGTGTCAGGTGATCAGATCTGAATTTTACCTCCTCGTTTACAGTTGCTCACCCTTTGGTGGGAGCACCAGAAAGCAACGAGATGTGCTCAAGAACAGGCATAAGGAGGGGATCCCACAACAGGAATAATCATTTCTCAAACAACAAGAGGTTATGCAGATTCAAAAGTGAGGTCTCTGTGACAGCGTCTGCCTCAGAGCTTAGGTGAGAGATCACAACCTTCTACTGGATCCTCTCAAGTAGGCCTCAGGGAAGAAGGCTCCCAAAGATCTGAAAACTAGAAATAGTGTTTTTAAAATCTCAATTCAACCTCCTCTGGGAACTCTCCTATTGTAACCCAGCCTAACCTGTCCTACATAGTGTCTTTGTGTCACAGCTGAATATGGTGTAATATTAACAGCAGGAAAGAATAATTAGCTAATTGACTAAGTGATCTTTTCACACTTTCATACTCAAAGATTGATCAAAGGAATCAATACACAGAACTATTTACTGAGCCTTGTTCTCAGACATGTGTAACATAAAAATCCTATGAAATCCAATGTACTTATAAGATGTAGACATATTTTCATCTATTAATCATAACCAAAGAGAAACTTCTTACCTTAGTTTTATGAATCAAATAGTAAACAGAGCTGATGAAATTTACTAATAATTCTTTCTGGCTATAAACAGTAGCTGGTGAGCTGCGATATGTTAAATAGAAGTTGTTTAATTGTGCTCCGTATATAATTGTGCTGATATTCTCAGCAAACAAAGGGTAAGAAACCATACTTTGCTATTTTGAACTCTCATGCTATAGATGGGTTATAAATGCGAATTCAAGTGTCCATGGATAGTCTCTTAATAAACTGAACCTTCTCTTCTGCTCTCTAATAATTCTCAAGAAATTCATTATTTTTTAAAAACTAGGTATAGAAATATTACTCAAAGCTAGGTTCTAACAATCTATAAAAAGCGACTGTTTTCAGTGAAAGTTTATACTTAGCAATTGATACAAATTTCATATAATTAATGAGAAAATGCCAATGAATATCAAATTTTACAGCATTTTTGTCATCTCTATGCTAGAATATTACTGCTCAATTAAACACTATAAAAATATGTCAAATAGCTTCTAATATCTGGCAGAGGGAACATGGCTTTAATGGACCACTATGTACTGACAACCAACAAAAATGCATGCATGTTTCATAGCATTACTCCTAAATGCCCTCAAATATTTAATAGCACAGCAACACCTTAAATGAAGATTACTATGGAGGAGAGAAAAGCAAAGAACTACATCAAGTATTACTTTTCCAATAGCATGAATGTTTCAATTTTCTGGTCTTTGGTTTGAGGAAGAAGAGAGGAAGAGACTGAGGTCAGTGTCCAGGACAGGCTAGGGCTGTTTGTTCCCTCTCCAGTGAAGCTCTGAGCCTATCCTTGGAGCAGCACAGTGACAGTTGAGCCCATCTGCATTGTTAGTATTTGGTTCTTGAAAAGTTCTTAGTTAACATTTTCTAAGGGTAATCTCTCAAGGGTGGGCATACACAAGAACCCCAAGCAAGGAATTAAGGATATATGCCCCCAAAGAAAAGTAACACATAAAACTATAAATTCAGGCAAATTCAATATTTTTCCTTGCAGTTATTCTTCCACAATATAGGAATGGACCCGAGCCCTCTCCTCCTGCCCAACCAGAGCTGTTGGCTGGAGTCAACCCAATGAGGTGACACTCCTGTACCAGAGCTTCCTTAGCTCTATGTTTCTATATTGTTTGAAATCCTAGCTTTGGGTTCACTTGTTCCTGCCCATATTTGAGAAAACCTTGATATACAAGTTCCTCTTTCCAATGCTTTTCCAATAAAACTTTCTACTGCTCTGATCATCCATTCTGGACCTCTGGCCTCTTAAACGTCCTTGAAAGTTGACAAGTAGAAGTTTTGGGGCAGTGGCAACTGCAGGTAGGAAAGGGGAGAAAGGGAGGGGCTAAAAGGAGGAGGTGTGGCCACCAAAAGGGCTCCCAGTGTCCCGTTTATTCAAATAATTTCCTCCTGAGCAAGCTGGCACCAGCTTGTTTCTGCCACATAATGAGCATCTAGACTGAGAAAGTTAGTAGCAAGTATCAGCTGGGCATTTTTTCTTGGGCTTTCTTCAGGTAACCAGTCTCATTTTAGGAGATCCAGGATCACTGTGGGGGGAATGTAGAGGCTCCCAGGCTACTGGGCTCGGGTACAATGTTGCAAATATTGTCTTTAAGGGATTTTTTTTTTTAATCCTCAGTTTTTTAGTCACCAAAATGAATAACAAACTCTTTAACAAAAAATTAGTATGATTTATTTAAAATATTTAACTAACCCCTTCTGATAAAAGTGGGAACGTGCGGGAGGAGGGAAGAGCATTTTAATCCCAGTTTCAATGACGCCACGGCCACCGAAAACACCAAGCCCTCGGCAGTAGCCTCTCTCCCTACATTTAGCCTGAGCATCACCACGACCTTATCACACATCCTGAAGCCTCTCTCATCTACGGGAGAAAGACTAAGAATCCCGAGTTTTGTTTTGCTTTTCAAGTTAAAATAGATTTATGCTGCTGGGGACTGGCCTTCCTGCAGATGGCTTTGGGTGGGTTGCAGAAAGCTGGTATTTAGTAAACCAAACTGTGACTGTGCTACAGAAAGAAACACAAATTTGTTGCAAAAAGCATTTGTGTGAATAAACTAAAATAATAAAATCCCCAAGCGCCAGTGAACTTTTCATCTTTCCATACAACCATGGGTGTCATCTTAGAGTAGTTAGTGGCCAGGGGCACAGATGAGGAATGAATGAAGCAGCACGGTCTAGTGTCTCGTTTCTCCAATCAGCCTGGCTTCGCGTGTGGACTACTGCGACTGTTTAATATTCATTCCTACATTCTGACATTTGCACATTGAAAAACACATCCTCTGGTTTGCTCTCCTGCATGTATTCAACATCTGAATGGAAATGAGGTTTCTTGGTCTCGTTAAGTATAACAGACCTCTCTGATCACCACAGGACGACTGTTACCACCAAAAGCCTGTTGCCCACTTGGTTTAGTGTGTATGTGTGTATGTGCACATGTGTACATACACACACACTCTTTTTTTTTTTTTTTAAATCAAGAGAAACAGCAAAAAGGCACCTAAAGAGGGAGCCTTATTTCTAAATTGGCAGGGTGACAGCACCTTGCACCTTTTGGATTTGGGTGGAGTGTCACCAAAGCAGGAATAGCAGGTGTCAAGAAATTGAAGGAGAACTAGCTGATAATCATGTGGCATCGTACCTGGTTGCTCCTTTGACAGTGTTAGGACAGGGGACCACAGAGCGTGGGCAGAGGGGTAGGGGGTGAGGAGGAAAGCTTTGCTATCAGACAGAGGCTGCCAGTCCTTATGGGACTGGGCTGAGAACAACAAGGTGCAATAAGAGGAATCACAATACAAAGAAAAGCATTTCTTTCCCCAGGGCCGTGCCAAATTCCGCTCCGTCCCCATTCCAGGCCTGCCAGCGTGTCTTCAAGCTCCTTCTCAGCTGCTTGCTGAGTGACTCCAAGGTCACAGTCCCCACCTGGCTGATGGCCCTACACAAGATCTCCCTACCTGCAGCCTCTGCTTTTCAGGGGGGTCTCTGGGTTACAATTCCCCTTCTTTGCACCTGGTGATTCTCCCTATTAAGTCAACAGCCCAGAAAGCTGCCCCAAGTGCTACAGGTAAGCCAGGCCAAATGAGAATAGCCAATGTTAACATGTTCTGCGATGGCATGTTGTTGGGGGTGGGGCCTTTATTAATGTGATGAGGCAGCTTAATGCAACTCTCCTCGCACGGGGCAGGTGCGGGGGAGAGAGTGGAGGATCAAAGAGCAGCTGCATCACAGAGTTGGGGTTTGAATGATCTTTCCACCATGTGATCAGTTCTAGCATGCTTAAACAGTTCCATTGGCATGCAGAAGGATCAGCGGCTCTTATATCTTACCCTCATCCCTTCAAATCGTGATAAGGCTCTTAAGGGTCTCAAAGCTCTTAGGGTCCTAAGGGACTTTATGGCACCTAGTTCCGAGTAGCCCAGGGCATTAGCTACAAGGCTGACTAAAGAGACCTACACGGAAACAGAAGAGAAAAACAAAAAAGGAAACACAACAAAAAGAAAAAGAAAACAGAGGTTCCAGAGTGTTAGAACAAAGCCCCTAGCACTGATCAGACAGGGTGGGCCCCCCAGGTAGAGGAAGTGGGTTAACACCAGCTGCCTACTTCAACTTGGACTCAAACGACCTGGAAGGAAAGGTGGTTGAGAGGCAGAAGAAAAAACACAAAGGAAAGAGAAAATCGAGAGAGGGCGGTAGACAGACATACAAGTTGGAAAAGGGAAGAGGTTGAAGGGAGCGGGAGAGAATGAGGAAGTTCCATTGGAAGAAGAGGAGCCTGAACAGATGACAAAAACCTTACCCTCGCCCTTTACAGTCTCTGCAGGTCCCAGAAGTTCCCATTAAATTAAGCCAGACAAATTTAATGGTACCTATGGAAAAGAATACAGATAAATACACACACTCCACACAGGCCGCCCCCTCCTCAGCTCTTTCACCAGGGACTTCCAACAAGGACAAGCTCTCTTACTCCTGGGTGACAAGAAACCATTTGTTGAAGAATTTGATGAGTCACTACATGAACAAAGGCAACATTCATAAGTACCACAGCTGACTTTACAGTTCCCACAGAGAAAAGAACCAGACGAAGAAACTTCTTGACAAAATTTTGAGTCTCTGAGAACTCACGTAAGTATAGTTCTTCTATTTCTCATTTTTAACTATAACAATCCTTCCATCTTTTAACTATACCCATGACTCCTCCCTGGCCATGAGGACGTGGGTGGGTCTGCACAACTGCATCCACACTTTTCCCTCTAATCCCCAGAACAGTCAACAGCAACCTGGCCTCAGGTCTGTCCTTTCCAGGCCAATCTTCTAGTTCCTCATCATTAAAATAACAGCTGGCAAGATCCTTGGAAGAATTTTTAAAATTTTATTTTATAGATGAGGAAACTGAGACCCAAATGCCCAATACACAAGAGTTTGCCCGGGATCACGTCAGCAGCCCTGAAGCTAGGATGAAGACCCACACTTCTGATTCCCAGGCCGGAGCTCTTTCTTCCACAGACATGCCCTCCCGCACTGGCAGGTTGGGTTATAGGCATCCCAGTAGAGGGTTGTAGGTATCTGAACAGACCAAAGCTGAACATACTGGCATACTCAGGAGCAGTCTGCAGGCCTCCAGGCCTAGAGTCATGGTTGAATGCTTTCCTGCTCTTCCAGAATCCTCAGAGCCGTCACCATTATGATCCCCTAACACTGGGTACTAAGTGCCTACACTTACAGCTGCGCCTGACCTGAGATCTGAAACACCTTTAGTTGCTCAAATCCTAGAATGGCTGGGCTCTGGATTTCTTAGAGCAGTCTTTCCCTTGTTCTGGGATAGGTTAAGATGTTCCACCATTAACAATTCTTAAATTCCCTCTGGTTACAGGTCTGCTTAGCCTGAATTGATATTTTAAAGCAAATTTAGAGGAGAAAAATAAACAACTCATAGCTTAGTTTCATTTGTTGCTTTTCATCTCTATCTTAGGGATTTAATTCTGCATCTCTGAACTGCACCAAACTGTGTTGTTGTTGTTTTTAAATGAAGATATTTATAAGTCAGCAGCAGTACTGGCAGGGGGTAGAAGGAAGTCAATGACCCAGTGAGGGTCAGGGATGGGGAGCCTTAAAAGTTTCCATTTTAAAAAGGGTTGTAAACCTTTACCTACGCAAGTACTCATAACCCACCAATACAGGAATCTTCTCTGGATTCCTAGGTGGTGTCCAAAACAAATCCGGAATTAAATGCTGCCCTATTAGGCTACTCATGTTCTTTAAAAGGTACATAGTTCAGGGTTGAATTTCTGCCTAAGACAAGGGCCTCAAAGCCTTATCTAGAACACACTAGCAACATCCAATCATTTTCCTCCCATCTACCATGGTCGATAAGACATGGAGGTGTATTTTGCCCACCATTGCCAATTACAGTCAACTCTTAAACACATTTAAATAATAGGGAGACAGATAGAAACCTCAATGATGAGAATCATTGATTGGCTGCTCCTGCATGCCCCCTACTGGGGATCGAGCCCGAAACCCAGGCATGTGTGACCTCCTTGTTCACGGAGGATGATGCTCAACCACTGAGCCACACCGGCTGGGCTTAGCAAGATCTTAATAGGTAAGTCTGAAGGTAAGCTGTCCCAACCCAGTCAAGTGCCTGAGTTCTAAATACCCCTTATCAGCTCTGTCCTGTGAATCTGCCAGGTAAAGACTGCTGAAGGCTAAGCTTCCAGCGGCTATTGGCCCCATACAAAGCGAGAAGACCTCCAGCTCTTTTTTGGGGGGAGTGGTGGTGAGTATGATTTATCTGATAACAAAGAGGACTAAAGTGGGGAGGAGGTACAGACGCCAATCCAGAGGTTGGCTCTAAACACTGTTGAGAGATAATCTGCACTTGACTGATCAATCTGGCCAAGATCTCCCCAGGAAGATAGTAAGGATCCTAGCGGGGTTATTCCTTAGTAGCTGAGGGCTTTCTTATAACCCTCCGAGCCTCCCTGTTAAACTCTCAGAGGAGATAGCGAGAACATTGCTCAAAGTATACTTTAAGGAAAGAACCAAACCTGAAAAAGGAGTTGAGAAGTCAAAATTCAGATTATCGATGGCTGGAGGCAGGGGAAAAAAGGGGGAAGGCATTGGGTGACTTTTTCAAAATGATGTGAACGTTTCAAACAGAGACCATTTCAGCAGTCTGAATTCAGAATGAGGTGAGTGGTCTCTGAAAAGTTCCCATCCCTGGAGCCAGGGTGCTGGCTAGCCTTGGATATGATGGGGCAATGTTTCCTGGGGAAAAGATGACAACATTCTTCTACAGGACAAGGTCTCCAGTGCGGCCAAGGACCCGAGCAAAATAAAATGTCTCTGTTGGGGACTCAGATGGCTTATAAATACAGACAATTAACCTTATGTTATCTGATTACCTCCTGATTCTAAAAAGTACTCAGAGTAGCTTAAAGGGGCAATAGGAGAATGAAAATTCATTAGGGAAACAAACATGGTGATGAATAAGAGATTCGGACGTCAGTCACCGGTGGATGACACCCTGGGAGGAAGAGGGTCTCTAAGAAATGATGCAGAATTGGGACCCAAAATGTTTACGTTGCTGGATGACCTAACACGCCAAGGGCACTAGATATCTTACTCAAAGGGCAGCGAAAACTCTGACAGTTCCAGCTGTCAGTCTAAGCCTTATTCTCCACCCACAACTCACAAATGGCAACCAGTGCGGCCATGGTTCACACCAGGGCTGTCCCTACTTAGCACACTCTGCTTCTGCTACGGTTGTTTGTATGTGCCTCATCTTTCAGGCCCTTAGAAGTGCCCGTCTTCTACTCTCTGTATTTCCCCCCACAACACCTGGCAGCAGGCTGTGCACGTTGTGGATCTCAATAAACATTTGATGCGCAAAGACTACATGGACTGTTCTGCCTGACAGACGTGAGCAGAAGGGGGTTCCTGGGAGAGCCTTGTTCCCAGAATGCCTGATTACCACCAGCCTGAATCAGGCCACGGCGGCCCTGCAAGCTAGTGTGAGCTCCCCAGCGGGTGGAGCACGCCTGCCCATCCCTTGTGACCCCCTATGGCTCCTGGGACAATCCCACACAGAGAATGGTATTTGCTTACTAATAACTGGGAGAGGTGTTCTCAGGAGCCACTGTCAGGCCTCATGGCACTGTGAGAATGCAACAACTCCCCAAAGCTGGAGGGACTTACGGATTGTTGTTCGTTGGCTACATACCTGTCTCATGCCTTTTACTTCCCTGACACTGAGTATAAAAAGTGATTAAAAATGTTTGCTGAATAAATGATGATGTGCAGAATTGTTAATGCTTTTAGCAGCTTATTTGGGTACAGAGGGATGTGAGATTCCTGATCGATATCCTCAAATTCTGGGGTTGCTCACCCCCGAGAGGAGGGAGATAGTGGTTCAGGTTAGGGTGGGCAGTGGAGGCAGTAAACGTCATGGTGGGAGAGATTTGTTCCACATCACAGCTTCCCTAGGGCCGCTGGAGTGGGGTAGTGGATGCATCTGTCTGAATTCTCGGAAGGTCCAGAAGAGGAAGGGCTTCTTGGACTCCCGGAGGTGTGCCCCCTGACTCTCAGTGGCCCCTTGCTCTAGAAAGAGAGCAGGCCCAGGTCTCTTGGCCTTCTCCCAAGCCCCTCCCTGAACTCTGAGAGCTCAAGTCTCAGTCAGTGGGAGGCAGAGGCCCTTCTATCACAAGGTGCTGTCAACAGGTGCTAAAGGGAGTGCTGAAACCTCTAGGTAGGAGGGTCGCGGCTGGCACCCTCGGCGGGACCACCCACTTGGCTCACTTTAAGAGCAGAGGGTGACCTCCTCACCTCACTGAGGCAGAGGGACAGCTCTTGGAAGGAGTCATGAGCCGGGGAAGCTGCAGACCTTGTTGGGAAAGGGATGCATTTATAGAGCAGAGGTCACTGCCGCTGCCGAGTGCTGGGCTCCTGTTATCCAAGGAAGAGGTTCCCATGCTGCTCTAGCCTGGATCCCAGAAGCGCTCTACAGACAGCTCACCATGCAGCCAACAAACCTATATTCTAAATGTTCCGACTCAGCCTCCAAATGCTCTACTTGCTGGCACTTCTCAGCCCTCCGCAGGAACTGAGTTCTCCATGGGCCCTGGTCCTACAATTCCCATTCACCCTTTCTCTCCAATGCTGATTCGGGTGGGAGAAAAAGCTGTAGTTATTACACAGAATAAGAGACAATCACCACGGTTAGAAAAGCCAACAAGAAACAAGTGCTGGTGGGGTGAGAAATAGTTACAGATGCAGCGGCCTCCACCCTGAAAAATAACTCGGGATGTAATGGCCAAGCCTTGGAGATGGTCTTGGAACCTGAGGGAAAAAAGGATTTTCTTAAGTTCGATGGTCACTGTGGAAATGGCCCTGTGGGGGAGAGGGGGCTTTATGTGGGTGTGAGCTCCCCTCTCCCTGAGAAGCTGACTGGCTCAGATCAGTCTGGTAGGAAGACTTGAGCTGGATGGAAGCGTCACGGGAACGGTCAGCAGGAGAGTCTACCCAGATCCCCCTCTACCTGCATCCCGGCGGCACCCACCTCCTTCCCTCACCCCTCTCCTGGCAGCAGAAAGAGGACATTCTGCTGTTTGGGACGAGAGCCTTCCTGTTCCCAGCCTAAGAAACAGGGGCTTTGATACCAAGGATTCCACTTCCCTTTCCTAATCTCTGAATTTTCTAAGCCAAACCGCCAGGGCAAAGAGCTGGCTGGCTGGCTGGTCGGTCCCCAGAGCAAACGCATTCAGAGCTCCCTTCCCAAAGTGAAGATCTGACGGCTGTGAAAGCAACTTACCCAGGCCTACATCTATCTACATCTTGCCTTATGCCCGGGGCCCCAGGCCGCTCCAGCCATGAGAAGAGAACTCCCTGTTTTTGTTTTCCTGCTAGAAAGGGCGGGAAGTAGAAAGCAGGACACGTACAGCCACAATGAGGAAGTCCAGCCAGCACCAGGCGTTGGTGAAGAACTTGACGAAACCGTAGGCTGTCCACTTGAGCAGCATCTCCAGGATGAAGATGTAGGTGAAGACTTTGTCGGCGTACTCCAGCACGGTCCGGATGGTCCTCCTCTGCTCAATGTAGATGTCCTCGAAGGCCTGAAAGAGAGGCAGCAGCTGCCCGTCGCGGCTAAGGGCACACAAGCACCGCCCTCGCCGCAGCTCCTCCCACCGGGGCTGGCCTCTCCAGCTTCCTGTCTCTTCCACTTCACTCCCCTGCTACACGTGATTTTTTTTTTAAGTTTTATTGAGCTACACCATACAATTCAGCTATTTAAAGTGTACCACAGCTTTTGGTATGTTCATAGTTGTACATCCATCGCCACCATCAATTTTAGAATATTTTTCATTATCCCTAAAAGAAAGCCCGTGTCCTCTAGCGGTCACCCTCTAGTCTATCTCCCCTTAGTCCTGGCCAACCACTCATCTACTTCCTTCCTCTACAGATTTGCCTCTTCTGGACATTTCATATAAATAAAATCATATAATATGTGGTCCTTTGCCCTAACCGGTTTGGCTCAGTGGATAGAGTGTCAGCCTGCGGACTCAAGGGTCCCAGGTTCGATTCCAGTCAAGGGCATGTACCTTGGCTGCAGGCACATCCCCAGTGGGAGGCGTGCAGGAGGCAGCTGATCGATGTTTCTCGCTCATCGATGTTTCTGGCTCTCTATCCCTCTCCCTTCCTCTCTATAAAGGGTCAATGGGATATATTAAAAAAATAATAATATGTGGTCCTTTGTGGCTCGCTTCTTTCACCAAGCCCAATGTTTTCAGATTTCGTCCATGTTGCAGCATGTATCAGCACTTCACTTCTTACTGATGAATAACATTCCAGTGAATGGCTATACCACATGTTGTTCATCTTTCCTCAATTGATGGACATTTGTGCTGTTTCTACTTTTTGGCTATTGTGAATGCTGCTGCTCTGGGCATCTGTGTACAAGTTTTTATCTGGACATGTTTTCATTTCCCTAGGATATAAATACCTAGTAGTGGAATGGCTAGGCCATACAGTAACGCTATGTTTAATTTTCTGCGGAATTGCCCAACTTTATTCCAAAGTGGTCACACCATTTTTTTTTTTTATATTCCCACCAGCAATGTGTAAGGGTTCCAATTTTTTCACAATCTTGCCAATGCTATATATTTATATGACAAAATATTTTCTCCTTTTAGCCCCTGATGTCACAGATACAGGTAGAGGGCCACAGGGCTGGGAGATATTCAGATAAAAAAAAGTCTTAGTACTACTTTCTTTCTCTGGAATTCCCGAATGAGGTAATTCTCTGATACAAAGGTATGAGCATTCCATGTGCAGAGTGGTAGACTGCACAAGGGTGGTGCCAAGAGAAGAGACTTCCTAAAGTGGGAAAAAGGAAACCTGGAAGGTGGGGAAAAGTCCCTTGTCACGCAAACGGAGGCGTGGGCTCTGAGCAGTTCCAGAGGGACACACTGAGCTGCCTGCAGACTCTCTTCCAGAGGAGGCACGGGAACACCAGGTGTTCCGGTCTCACTGCTGGACAGTGCAGGCAGAGGTCATGGGTCCACAGTCCTCAGGATCTCGGTACAAATAAATGCCCCAGTGAAAACAGGACCAGCTTCCATGCTGCTTCCCCTGAACTCCATTTGTAGAAATCCATTCTACAGCCCAGCACATGTGAGAGGCCAAACACTGATCTTTGTGTCACCGGAGGCTCTAATCCCCTTCCTCTGAGGCTCCATCACAACCACATTCTAGTCTTTTCTGGGACAATTTGGCTGTGGCTTCACTTTGCTATTTTTAAGTCTCATGCCTACTATTGCATGGGGCCTCAGGTACTGAACCACGTATCCCCTTTTATTCAATTATGATACATAACAATTGTCCAGGGTGAATAGTAAACCAAGCTCAGAACGTTTATTTCGCTGCTGCTTTTTCTGTGGAGACGGGGAAGAGAAGGACCAGAGGCTGGGGCATGCTCGTTAGTTGAGGTTTCTGTTTCCTAGATTTGAAGAAGGACGGCAACAAAGACACAACACCTCTCCCCAACCACTGGCCTTAGTCTGACCCGCCCTTTCCTGGCGGGCAGAGGCCAGGCTGTCTGTCACCCTGCTGCCTGCACGGAGCCCCAGGAAACGCCCAGTGAGTGCCTGCCAGATGCGGTGACTCAGGGGTGGGCAGGGCGGGGGCTCCCCGTCACTCAGACCAAGGACACAAGCCACCATTTTCTGCTTCCAGCTTTCGTGCTGACACTTTCCTACGTAAACCTGGTCCTTGGGCTCTTCCTTACCACACGTTACTGCTCGTTTCACCTTTTCTTATTCTCCTACCTCACAAGTCAGCAAAACTTCTCAAGGCCTTGGTGGGATCTGTGACACTGACTTTGGGGTTTCTCCCTTGTTATTTTCTCTGCTTCCAGATTAAGCTTTGATTCCATACCTACATAAATGTGCCCACCTTCTTTAAAAACATTTCAAAAATCTCTCCCTTAACAAACAGAAGGAAAGTGTGTAGTGTCTCTAGTCCCTGCTGTCCTCAAATCTGCTCAACCAGGAAGCAGCTCCCTCATAAATCCCCCAGTGAAAACAGGTCTCCTCAGCTACAATCCAGCCCAAGTGAAAGCAGATGCCAGAAAAAATGAGTCCTAGCAGGGGAGGAGCCTGTGTTCAGTGCCCTATAAGCCTCACTGATTAATGACCACGTACAACACAGGAACAGAAATAACCCGTGTACCCGAGATCTAACACTCTAAATATCTGCTAAGGCCACCGGTTCTCCAAAGCCAGTAGGCTGTGAAGGGCGAGCGGGTGGAGGAACACTTCCCCCTCCATACCTTGGGCAACTGAAAAGGAAAGAGCAAGAGATTTGGGGTATTAGATGAGAAAGGGAAGTTCATTTTAGGAAGTTGCTTAGGTTGGGGCAAACCAAGCGGTGAAGACACTTGGTACTTTGTATTCTTGTCCTGATGAAAAGGCGGCCTTAGGGCTGAGTCTAAAGATCAGGATGTGGATTCTAATCCCAAAGGCTCAAAGCACCAGCCAAAGCACTTCAACAGACCATTACTCTCGGGTCCACAGCCAATCAGTGTTCTCAGAGAAATCGGTCTTGGGCCCCATGCAGTCTTTCCCACTAGTTCCTATAAACCCTTCCCCAGCCAATCCCTCATCATATTCTCCCCCGGACCTCACCAGGGCGCCACTGCTGAGCAGAATCATGAAGATGATGAAGGTCTCAAACCAATTGTGCTCTACAATGAGGAAGCACGTTTTCCGCAGGATCCACCAAGACTTGCCTAGGCCTTCTTCGATGTTGACAGTGCAGCACTTGAATCGCCGGACACAACCTGGCACCAGGGGGAGAGGCAGGTCAGACCGTGAACATGCCCCACCCAGCCCTGCCCTCTCCTCTGTCTCCCAGCCGCACCAGATGCTGCCCCACCACACAGCTGGGAGCACAGCAGATGAATCAGATCATCTGATTAAGAAATCAAGAGGCTCACAGGGCTGAGGCCCTGCTGCAAGGCTGCCAGGGCCCCCTGGAGTTGGGAAGATGTCCCATAAAGTGAGGGAAAGAAAAGGGTAGTCAAGAGGCAGTCAGAGCCACGACAGAAAAGGCCTTTCTAATGGAAATTTCTGGACTGATGACAAGAGAAAGTGGACAAAGAAAAGTTAGAGCCCTGGCCAGTGTGGCTAGGTTGATTGAGCACTGTCCCGTGCACAGGTTGCAGGTTCAATTCCAAGTCGGGGTACATGCCCGGGTTGTAGGCTCAAACCCCAGTGGGGGGCATGCAGGAGGCAGCCAATCAATATGTCTCTCTGGTCGATGTTTCTATTTCCCTCTCTCAAATCAATAAAAACATACTAAAAAAAAAAAAAAAGATTGCCTGGCCAGCATGGTTCAGTGGTTGAGCATCAATCTATGAACCAGGAGGTCATGGTTTGATTCCGGGTCAGGGCATATGCCCGGGTTTCGAGCTTGATCCCCAGTGTGGGGTGTGCAGGAGGCAGCCAATCAATGATTCTCTCTCATCATTGATGTTTCTTATTTAAAAAAAAAGAAAGAAAAGAAAGAGCCTGGCCAGTTTTTCTCAGTGGTTAGAGCATTGGGTCACGACTTCAATTCCAGTGAAGGGACTGCACCTCGGTTGCAGGCTTGATCCCTGGCCCTGGTTGGGGCATGTGCATGAGGCAACCAATCAATGTGTCTCTCTCACATCAATGTTTCTATTCTCTTTAAAAATCAATGGAAAAATGGGAAAAATATCTTTGGGTGAGGATTCACAAAAAAGAAAAAGAAAAGTTAGAGAATAGTTTGAGCAGGGAAAACAGCATCAACTGCCCTCAAAACGAGGAGGTGGGGAACAAGGTTCTTGAAGAGAGCCACTGAGTCCCACCCTTTCATCCAACCACTATCCCTAGCGACGCTGTAAACAGCAAGTGCCCCGTGCCCCCACACCCCCTCCTTGCCCCGCACCTTCTGTGAAGCAAGCTTCTGGGTCCAAGTATTCCTCGGGCTGTTCCACTGGGACCTCTTCTACTTCTGGCTTGATATCAATGGTACTTCCTTCAGAGGAGCTAGTATCATCCAGTTTCTAGATATGCAAGAAAAAGGGAGATCAAGATCAAGAGACTCTGCAGCAACATGTCCACACTCCACTGACTACTCTATACCTTTGGTGTGGATGATGTACTAGCTACAATTTTTCTCCTCAATTCTTACTTGAAAGTCATCATCATCCAACTCATGATGGGCAAACAAGTACCACAGGGCCTTTAAAACCTCTGTCAGGGCCTTTAAAACCTCTGTCAGGATGGGATATAACATTAGAACGCACTCACAGATGCCAGTAATCCACCCTAAACAAATGTAGCCATAGGCCGGTCTCAGGGATTCCGCTCACACAGATTAATGGCAGGGAACTACTTGAGGGAGTACTCCAGCCTCTGACCTAGATGATCCAGAAGCCAGGGAGATAGATCCAGGAACATCTCAGGAATCGAGGTCACCTAGGGAAGGCCTAGAATGGCAACAGGGGGGTGAGTTGGCTCTTCCAGATTCTCTCTACAAAGCCCATCGCTGAACCAATATCTGGAGCTGACAGAGCCCTGTTTGTTCTCACACAGGATCAAGGTTGGTTTCTAGGCTAGGACCTTACATCTTTGCTGCCGTCAGGATCTGATTCGCTGCTAACGTCCTCTGTGTTGACGTTCTCAAAATCGGACTCGCCTACGGCAATGGGCACCCGCACGGTTAAGTTAGGATTGTTGATGAAGGACATGTGGTCCTCATCAATAATGTACTTCTCCACGCTGCTGCCAATGCCACTGGTGGTGCCATTGCCATTCTTCTGGAAGTCACCATTCCGGTGGATGTCTGCACCAGTGTGGTTGGCGATGCAGTTGGCCTTCTTATCATACATCTCGTCCAGAGGTTTCACTTCATCGGCCTCGCGCTGCTTGAAGTGGGCCTGCATGAAGGCGTGCACTTTCACTTTGGTCCAAGCCACACCCTTCTTGATACGGATGACTGAGATCTGTAGGTTGTTCATTTCCCCATCATCATCCGTGGCTGCCAGATTGTCTGCACTGAAGGAGCTCAGGAGCAAGGCCAGAAACAGGTTCAGCACCTGTACCAGTAGCATTAGCAAAAAAGGAGAGTGAATGTAGCATAGTGAATGGTAATTTATCCATTAAACTAGGAAACTGGAAGCCTACAGATTTAAGTAACACACTCAAGAATTTATGTTGTGCTTGGCTTGGCCCACATAGTGTTTTAAACGCTCACGTTACTAGGTGAGCATTGCGTTTGATTTTTGGTTGTAATATAAGGAGTTTAGCACCTCTTTTCTTGGTTCTTTTATAGTTTTACATATATATATATATATAAATATATATATATATATAAAAATATATATATATATATGTGTGTGTGTGTGTGTGTGTGTGTGTACACCTTGGTTACCTTTTTTATTAACAGAAAAAGAAATGTCTGTATCCATTTTGGAAGAAAATTTCCCCAAAATAAAACCAAAAAGGTAGATATGAATTATTGGGGAACATGAAAGAGTGCATAAATGCCAAATGCTCATGAGCAGTAGATGCCTTGGAGGACCCGTGTTAGAAAAAATAGGCTTGGAGAGCCCTACTTTCATACAACAAATCAAGAAGGTAGAACTAAAATACATTTCATGTCATTTCCTTTTAAGAATTAATTTTGTTTTCCTAACATGTATCAAAATAAAATAGTTTTATAAGACAGTGATGGTTCTGTTGTATATCTAAGTGTTAAGCCACAGGATACAAGCTTTCTTGCTTTCTTTCTCTTTTAATTTCCTATTTTACTATATTGGTCATTAAGGTTAATTATTTTTATTAAAACTTACTTTTGAAAAGTGGGAGAGGTGTTCACTTCCTGATTTATACTTGGCCCTTAATTTGTCACACTTCTGAAGAGTAAGGCATATATATATTTTTTAAAATATATTTTATTGATTTTTTACAGAGAGGAAGGGAGAGAGATAGAGAGTTAGAAACATCAATGAGAGAGAAACATCGATCAGCTGCCTCCTGCACATCATCTCCCACTGGGGATGTGCCCGCAACCCAGGTACATGCCCTTGACCGGAATCGAACCTGGGACCCTTCAGTCCGCAGGCCGACGCTCTCTCCACTGAGCCAAACCGGTTTCAGCATATATTTTAAGTGGAGATAATAGTATGTTCAGAGTGGGAGGGATGGAAACAATATATGAAATATACGTATCTGGATTATCTGGGCCATCTGTAGAATTAAAAAGGAGCATGTTGGTAATATGGGGCGGGTGTGTGAACTGGAGAGGGCTCTGAAGGCCAAATTGAGGGATTTGAATTTTAATTGGATCCACTATTGGTTCTTGAGCAAAGGAGTCACAGATGATTATACACATTTGAGAAAGCCATTCCTTAGGAACTAGGAGTTAGGAGACATATTTGCAGGAGGTGATAAGGGTCTGGACTAGGCTATAGTGATGTCAAATCTTAGAATGCACAAGAATCTCCTGTGGTGGGATATTTGTTAAAACTACATAGTTCCTTGGCCTCATCTGAGAGATTCTGATCCAGTAGATGTGGTGTAGGGCCTGGGACTTGACCTTTTTAATGAGTGAAACTTGGGTGGTTATAATGTTGGTGGTTTTCTAGAAACACTGGTTGGGTTATAGAAATGGAAAGGGAGGGGCAGATCTTAGACTATGAAGAAAGATGTAAATACAGAAAAGGAAGGAAGATGTATGAAAGACATCAAACATTTACTGGGAACGGAGAGAAAAGAGTCAGAAGAGACTTACAGTTACAGATTCCTAGAGACTAGATGAGCAGAAGCACTGAGCAAAGGGGAACCTGGGAAGGTGTCATCAGAAGAAAAATAACAGGTGGCTTTCTCATGTGCTCAGGTATCTGTAGACAGTCATGGAGAGCTGTCCTTGAGACAACCGAGAATGGGAGACTAGGGAAAGTGGGGTGAGCCAGGGCTGGTAACTGCTGATCCTACTATACACTCGTAGGTAATAGCTGTGTTCACTGAAGGAGTGGAAAAACTAGAGGGATTAGGACTGAGGGAATGGTGGTTGGGAATGGAAAAAGGGAGAGCTTAAAACTAAAAACATCACAGAAGAGGGTGGCTATAGCTGGATCAAAGGCTGGTGAGTAGGAACCCTCTACTGGAATGCTTCTCTATCGCAGAACAGGGAAGAGAACTAACATGGATGAGCTTACAAGGGATTCTCTGAGTGTGCCTTCTTCCAGTCCTCCTTGCTCTACACTTACAGGTGAGATTCGGCCTGATCTGAGAAATGGGTGCTCCCACGCACTTTAGTGTGCATGTCAATCATCTGGGGATCTTGTTAAATATGCAGATTCTGATTCAGTAGCTCTGGGGTGGGGCCTAAGTTCTGCATTTGTCACACACTCGCAAGTGATCTCATTGTTGCTAGTCCTCAGATCACACTCTGAGAAACAAGGTGTTAAAACCTGTTGGTGAATGCTCTATCTACAGAGGCAGAAAACAGCAGGCAGACAGATCGAAGTAAAGCAAGAAAGCAATTTGTCATTTTTACAAATTAAATAAAACCCTAAGATGGTTTAGGTCAGTGGTTCTTAATGCAGGGCAATTTTGCCAACTAGGGGGCAATGTCTGGAAACATTTTGGTTGTCACAACTTGGGGTTGGGGTCACTACTGGCCAGTTAAGGATAGAGGCCAGGGATGCTGCTAAATATCCTACAATACACAGGACAGTCCCACAACGAAGAATTATCTAACCCAAAATGTTAATAGTGTCAAAGTTGAGAAATTCTGGTGTAGAAGACAGAAAGTTTTGTAGTAGAAAGAGTATAGAGTTTGAAGTCTAGGATCTAACACAAGCCCCAACATTTATCAACTATGTGAGTCTAAGAAAAGTCACTTTGCTGAGTTTATTTCCATAACTATGAAAAATGTGGGCAGGTTGTGGGGCTTATGACTCAGGAGGCCTCTGTAAATAGCAGCCTCCTTTCCTTCATTTGTACCTTAGGGTTCTTGGGCCAAGAAAGAATAAAAACCAACACAGACATGGAAGATACTAGAAGGTCGAAACAGACTGGACTTCTAGGCCAAGATAAGATGTACAAGTTAGTACTAACCACCAAGTTGCCAATAACCATGACCATCATGAAGACGATGAGGCACATGGCCTGGCCTGCCACCTCCATGCAGTCCCACATGGTCTCGATCCACTCCCCGCACAACACTCGAAAGACAATGAGGAAGGAATGAAAAAAGTCATGCATGTGCCACCGAGGGAGTTCACAGTCCTGGTTGATCTTGCAGACACACTCTTTGTAGCTCTTTCCAAAGAGTTGCATCCCCACCACAGCAAAGATGAAGACAATAATGGCCAGCACCAGGGTCAGGTTGCCCAGGGCACCAACTGAATTTCCAATAATCTTAATCAGCATGTTCAGGGTGGGCCAGGATTTGGCCAATTTGAAGACTCGGAGCTAAGGGAAAAACAAACAAACAAAAACCAAGTGATACCCCATCCATTTTCTTACCACATGGCTAAAATAAAAGCATATATCATTAATAAGATCAGCTTACATTTATTGAGCACCCTTGGGAAATTCCCGGGACTTTCTAACAGTCTTGGACTAAACTGGGAGAAACTGAGGCACAAATAAGGGAAAACCGATTAATTTTACAGTTAAGTGAAAGATTTAGAAGTAGGAACCACAAATACTGGCTTTAGTCCCTGAGCCAATCTACTTTTAAAAAAAGCCATACATGAACATACCTTTTTCCTATTAATTTTCCCTCAATTTCTCAAGGGACATATCAAGGAAAACATGGTATGTAGTGAACTAAAAGATTAGTGTGGTAAGGACAGTGACAATAAATTATCTGTCCCCTTAAAAAAGCATTTAAAACTTCTAAATAGCTGTTTTGCTTGCCAATAAATAATTAATGGATGATATGAAACTTTGTGATATGTTTGGAATAATTTGGAAGGAAAGCACAACTCCCGAGAAGGGGCGGTTCCACATATGTCAAGCATCTTCTGAAAAGGGACTCTACAGGGTGGGGCAAAAGTAGGTTTACAATGGTTTGTACGGAAAATAATACAATAATTAATAAATAATAATACAAGAATACACTGTGCTTCATGTACTCACAACTGTAAACCTACTCTGCCCCACCCTGTGTTGATACCAATTCAGAGGACGGAACTTTGGTATGTCAATCATGAAATTTCTATAATCTATATTCATTCATGTGACCAGATTACAAGGTCTTGGCTAACAGCCTGAGAATGCATAAAGACTATGAATGGAATGATAGTAATGAGGTTACCATCAGTCAAAGTTAACAACTCAAAGATAATGTAACAGGAATTCTAATAGAAGCAATAGCATTGATTTGAACATTTTTTTTATTTTATTGAAAACTTTAGTCTTATCTGAGAGTTCAAGATTTACCAGGTGTTGCCCTGTGTATATCTGGGTCACTCATATTTTCCCCTCTTGACTGGCTTCTAATTTATTAAGAATATTAGTGCTAAGGCTTCTGGCTTTTAATCCTGCTTCTCATTTTGTAGATAATGAGAACTGTTCTCAAAAAGTCTATCATGAAAAAAAAAGTCTACTGTGGGCTGGATCCTAACCAAAGACGAGTAAGCAGAGGTTCCAGAAACTTGGCAGATGTTAAATTTGTGAGTTGGACTGAATGAGATCTCTATTTTACAAGTATTTCTACACTATTCCAATTCTCTTACTTAGATATGCTGACGATCCTGATGAAAAAAAACACCTTAAATTCTTTCAGCTGCAAGTGCACAGGTATCTTCCCAATAGGGAGAGAGAAACCCAAGCCAGTTCTGATGCTTTGTCTGAGCGGGATCCACGAAGCTTCTCAAGGGACTTAGCACATCACACTTATGCTTATGCTAATGGGAAATTATTCTGAAGATACTGTTCACTATTCTTTCAGAGTCATTTTAGTAATTACACATTAACTTCTTCAAATACATTAATTTAAAAAATCCTTCTTAGTTAATGATATGGAAAACAAAGCCAATGTTCAACAGCTAATCTCAATGTATATATTTTAAAGATTATTTTATTTTCATTTTCTGGAAGGAGTTACCAAAATAGAAGCAACGAGGAAAGCCATCTTTGAGTAAGGAGGAATTTTTGCCATTTCAGAGAGATGTTCGGATAAAGAAATAGGTCCACAAGCAAATCCAAATAGGATCTCAGAATAGTCCTCGGGAGCCCTCCCTCATTTTTTACATTAACCATTACCTTAGGAGGAACTTCCTAAAATTGACATCTGTTTGTTGACTGATTTTAAAAACTAACCTCTACATTAGGTGTTTAGCAGGACAATTTTCAAGGTTTTATTAGCTAAGCCAATAAATAGCCAACTGGAATTGGGAGCAGAATATAGCTCCCAATATCAGAATAAGGATTTTTAAAATCGAATTAACTTATGCAAAACTCCTTCTAGTATTTGCAAGACAGGAAATGTAAAAAGAAACTGGAGAAATGTGGAATACCAATCGGAAAGATCGCAGCACCGAAAGCCCCTCCACATCTGCTAGACTCAGTTCCATTAAACTCAGGGAGACAATAAATCCGTCAAAAATGTTCCAGCCTTCTTGGAAATAATAGTAGGGATCCATGGCTATGAGCTTCAGAAACATTTCCGCTGTGAAAATTCCAGTGAAAACCTGAAGGGGGAACGCATGGATTAAGAAAAAGAAATAACAGGAGAATGGCTTTATCACCATCTTGGAATATAATATATCCAAGAAGCCTCAAGAACCAGCCTTGGTCAAATTCTGCATCTGAGGAATCAATATCTGGATGTCCCATGACCATGCCACATGATGCAGGAAAGTCTTATATTTATTTTTACTTTTTAATATATTTTTATTGATTTCAGAGAGAGGAAGGGAGAGGGATAGAGAGATGGAAACATCAATGAGAAAGAAACACTGATCGCTGCCTCCTGCACACCTCCTGCTGGGGATTGATTCCACAACCGGGGCATGTGCCCCGATCGGGAATTGAACCAGTGACCTCCTCTTGGTTCATGGGTCAATGCTCAACCACTGAACAACACTGGCTTTCTTTCTTTCTTTCATTCAAATATTTTTTTATTCACTGATTTTTAGAGAGAGGAAGGGAGAGAGATTGAGAGAGACTAGACATTAATTTTGTTGTTCCACTTATTTATGCATTCATTGGTTGCTTCTTGTATGTGCCCTGATGGGGGATGGAACCCATAACCTTGGTGTATCTGGACAATGCTCTAACCAACTGAGCTACCTGGCCAGGGCCTTATTTTCCTTTTGAATGAAGTACTCAGCCCTAACGTTTACATCTTTGTTGCCAGAACCACCCAAATCACATGATTTAAATGTAGCTGAAAAATGATTCTAAGCAATGAGAATACCACACAGGTGACTGCTTCTAAAGGGTCAGCAGTCATTTGAGTATGCATGCTTGGGATGTTTGCCTAAATAAACAAATAAATAAATCACTCATCCTATTTAATAAAAGGCTAGTATGCAAATCGACCAGACAGCAGAACGACCGGTCACTATGACGTGCACTGACCACTAGGGGGCAGATGCTCAATGCAGGAGCTGCCCCCTGGTGGTCAGTGCGCACCGCTCAGCCAGAAGCTGGGCTCATGGCTGGCGAGTGCAGTGGCGGTGGCGGGAGCCTCTCCCGCCTCCGCAGCAGCGCTAAGGATGTCGGACTGCTGTGGGGGGTGGGTCTAAGCCATCAGTTGGACATCGCTGAGGGTTCTCAGACGGTGAGAGGGTGCAGGCCGGGCTGAGGGACCCCCCTTCCCCTGAGTGCACAAATTTCATGCACTGGGCCTCTAGTTGTTTTATAATTATATTAGGAAAATACAGCATTATTTCTGATTTGATATTATGTTTTATCAAACTTAAACATATGCTACAGGGTTTCTTGTTTTAAATAGTAAAGCAACAGAACATTGCTAAAAGTGTACAAAATACAGGAAAAACATCCATAGTCTCACCACCTTGCAAACAACTATCCATTTTATATATCTCCTTTCTGCTTTTTTCAAATGTGGACACACTTTGACAAAGTTGTAAAATCACTGTTACCTGTCTCCCACTCTGCCTGACAGAGCACCTTGTGCTGCCTAATGCCCTCTGTGTCCCACGGCCTTAGTCACATGACAGGCAGCAGGGAAGTACAATGCCATGAACAAACCAGTTCCCTCGCTCCAAGCTGACCACATGACATCAGACTCTTACTGAATATTATGTTTTTTAGAGGGGAAGACTTTAAATGCAATAGATTTAAAACTGACAATAAATTAGTACTTATAACCACTTGGTTACCAAATTTACACATGAAGGAGTTTAAGAAAAATGTTAAAGAAAAGGTCTGAGGAGAGAATTAAAAATAGTGAAAAATACTTAAGATTACAGATATTGTGGAAATATATGGAATTGATGTATAGAAATGTTAAACCCCCCAGAATGACTTGAAGGATAAATATCAAGATAGATTAAGTGGGCTACCAGTTTTTGGGGTCCATATACTTTTCTGTGGCTTCCCATTTTTCTACATTGCAGATGCAGTATTCTAAAATAGAAAGAAAATATGCCCTGAAGAGATTCACTTAAGCAAAATCAAAGTTCATAGGGCAAGCTAAGTATCTACAGATCAAACATCCTGCTAAGTGAAGCCAGGGAAAGTTAGGGCAGCTAGTCAATTCCGGACATACATTTTACCCTTAGTGCAAACCCATCGAAGGTTTCTCTACACAGACATGTTCGTCTGCTTGATGCACCCCAGGTAGAGGCTGCATTTGCTGTCCCACTGGTTCCTGGTGAACACACAGGAAGTGCCCACTAATAAGCACTGGCTGGCTGACTGCGGGGTATCTGTACTGTGGGAACTTGGTCCCTATGAGAAAATCAACAATGGCACAGTCCTGTGGTGCTGCCTTCCAATGGGGTGAATGGCCCCAGACGCCTGGTGCGAATGTCTAGGACAGAGGCCAGCAACCCTGGTGTTTCAACACACAGCGTGCTGCCATCATTTGGGGTTTGGGTGAAAACAAATTTGCAACCATTGGCTGTATGAAGAAATGACTTTTTTTTTTTTTTTAAACAGAAGAGTAGATTTATGGTTATCCCTACGATGTCATTCTTATTTGCTCTGAGATATGCTTCTTGAAGCAGATAAAGAAGAATAAACTAGTAAGCAGTGAATCAACAACTGTATATAAATGTCCCTCTCGTGAATGTCGTCAAATATTCATCTAGGAATTTATGTCCTAGTGCAGCAGTTGTCCAGGTGTAGTTGAGGATCCCTGGGGTCCCTAAGACCTTTCCAGAGGACATGAGGTCCTCCCTTTTGCAACTGTGTGAGGCCAGATTTCTTTCTTATGCTTCAGCCAAAACAATATTTCACAAAGGACTGAATACACAAGCAGACAGGAGAATCTAACTATCTCCTATTAAACCAGACATGAAAGATATTTGCAAAAAATGTCAAACAATGCCTTTTTCCCTTAGAAAATATAACTTCATCCCGTAAAATATGTTATTTATGTAATTACATAATGGGTACATTATTGTGATTTTAAATAAATATTTAAGATTCTCAATTGGCTTTAATTTCAAATATGGTAAATATCAATAGATATAACTATCATAAACAAAAGCTTTTCAGCTCTTTTTAAGAATGTAAAGGGGTCCTAAGACCAAAAAAAGATTGAGAACTGCTGTTCCAATAGAATGTCCTGAATGCAGAGTTGGCATATCTTTCTAGTTGGAGCAAACCCCAGACTTGTGAAAAGTATTTAAAAAGAGGAATGCATAAGAGGCTACAAGGACACAGATGAAAGAAAAATTAAAATATAAAAACAATTCCTTCTGGTTGAAAATGTAGTCAAGAAATGATAACATGTGTATTTGGTAAAGCAGGGCAATAACTTTTTCCCTTTTTTGCTTAGAATCTCAGAAAGTAAGCTTACATGTCAGGTTAAGCTTTTGCCCTTCCTTCCATAGTCCCAACCCCTCAAATGGCTCAGTCCTAAGTCCCTCGGGTGGGCGTCCACAGGAGGGAGGCCGGTGCCAGGCGCTGGGGCCTAAGCAGAGCATCTGTGCACGGGAGTAGCCTGGCGTGGGCGGTCAGAGCCTGTGCAGGCCAAAGAGGGGGTCCACCTTGGGGGGCAGCCCAACACAAGCTGATTGGGATGAGGATGGCTGCCCAGCACAGGGTATCAGAGTGTAAGCAGGATGGAGAGCTTTCATGCAGGGGAAGCTTGGAGTGGGGTGGAGCGGGGGGATGCAGGTAGGGGGGGCCCAATGTGAGGCGTTCAAGTCTAAGTGGGGTAAGGGAAACAAGGATGTGTGGGGTGGCCTGGCCTGGGTGTCAGAGCCTGAGAAGTATGAGGAGGGGTCCACATGGAGGACACCAGCGAGGGAGCCTGAACAGTGTGAGGGCACCAGCTGTTAGAGGCAACAGTGGCTTCTGATCAAGTAAGTTAACATATGAAAGACAATGGCAACCAGGTTTCTTTTTGTGAGATGAGGAGCTACAAACATAGGAAGGAGAAAACCAGAATGAATCCTGCAGGGCTGGGTTAGAACTGGAAGTGACAGCATGAACTCACGGTTTTCAGCAAATACAGTTAGCTTAAGAGCAGCAGCTGGCCCTGCACTGAGAGGGCTGAGGCCTGCATATTGCTCCAATAGATCCTCACTTCTAAATATCATTTTCTACTAACCCAGGGCTCCTTGGGAAACGGCTGATTCCAGGCCTGCGGCAGGAAAACGGTAAAATTGGCTTGGGAAATCTTGTGGTACCAGAAAACAAGGAAGTGATGAGGACGCGATGAAAGAACCCAGAAGCCAGCCTGAAGGGACCCCCATTGGCCCAGTCTGGAATGGTGTAAACATCCAAGTAAATGACAGTTCTAACTCACTGGATAGCATTGAAAACCATGAGTCCATACTGATATAATTAAGTAAAGGAGTGAATCAGAAATTTAATGAAGAACAGAAAATTCAGATAGTTTTAAAGTACCTTCATCACAAATACTTATCTATACTTATAAAAGGGTAATATGCTAATTAGACCCGGTCAACCGGCCATCTTCCAGATGTCTGACTTCCTTCCCGACAAAGCCATGGTGGTGGGGGCTGAGGCAGAGGCAGTTAGGGGCGATCAGGTCAGTAGGGGAGGGAAGTTGGGGGCGAGATCAGGCAGGCAGGGGAGAGCAGTTAGGGGCGAGATCAGGCAGGCAGGCAGAGGCAGTTAGAGGCAATCAGGCAGGCAGGCAGAGGCAGTTAGAGGCGATCAGGCAGGCAGGCAGGTGAGCAGTTAGGAGCCAGCAGTCCCAGATTGCGAGAGGGATGTCCAATTGGAAAGGGTGCAGGCTGGGCTGGGGGACCCTCCCTCCCCGTGCATGAATTTCGTGCACTGGGCCACTAGTTAATTATAAATGGTAAAGAGTAACTTTACAGGGGAGAAGCCTGGCAGGCACCTTCTCAACCAAGTCACCATCACCAGTAATGACAAATGAAAAGTGTGTGCCACCTGGCAGGTGCAATGAGAGGACAGCCTCACTTGTGTGACATTCCTGCCAAATGCATAGCTTGAGCCTAATCATGAGGAAGCATCAGACAAACCCAAACTGAGTGAATTCTACAAAATATCTGGCCTGTAGTCTTCAGAAGTGTCATGGTCATGAAAGTCAAAGGAAGACTGAGGCACTCGCCCAGGCTGAAGAAGATGAAAGAGAGGACAACTAAATGCAACCTGTAACTCTGAAACGGAATCCTTTGTTATAAAGGATATTACTGGGGCCCATGGGAAAAACTTGAAGGGGCCTGAGGATTAAATGGCTGCAATGAATCCATGTTAATTTCCCGACTCTGACGTTAAATTTAGGTTCTGTGGGAGAATGCACTTGTCCATAAAAAACACACACTAAAGTATTCAGGGGTGAAAGGCTGTGTCAGCAACTTCCTCTCAAAAAAAAAAAAAAAGTGTATACTATACTTGAAACTTCCCAGTATGACTGTTTAAAAAACCACCTTATAAACCTACTGTTGTGTTCAATTGGTTGCAAAAAAGGCAAGAAAATAATCATGAAAAACAATACAAAAGTTGTGTAAGTCACATAGCTGCCCTGGGCTTCAACTTCCTTTAGAAAACACGGGGGTTGGATTGAATTATCTGTAAGGTTCCTTCTATTACTAGATTTTTCTTGTGGGGAGGGCAGAAGAGGCAGGGATTATAGATTTACAGAAGACTGTTCTCATCTTCCCTCAGAAACACCTATCGGCACCTCTACAGACAGACGCACCTAACCACTGTCCTGGCTGTGGGAAAAGCCTCTCATTCCAACAAGAAGACAAGGGTGTGCTCACATCGGGTTAGTCTCACCTTTTCTTATCCTCTTTTTCTCAGGTTTCTATCAAAGACTTTGCCCAAATCTCCAAGCCTTTGAAAGTTCTCCTATTGAGTTACACTAATACAGTTCCTAAGATTTATAGAGTACTTTTCATGATTCCAAAAACTTTGGTTTAAGTTCTCATTTTACCCTCCCACCCACTGATGGATGACATGGTATTAGCCTCATTTTATAGATCTGCAACATTTCTGGACAGAAATTAATGGCTTATTTAAGGTTAAACGGTATCAAACAGGAATCAAAACCCAAACCTTCTGACTTCTAATTCTGTGTTCTTTCTGCCAAACTCAGCACGTGTGTTAATTGGCAAAAAAGTACATTTTTGAGCTTATGTTATTATTCAGAAAACACTCATAATGCAAGTTTTCCCGAGGTCCAGCACATATCCAACTGCCTCATTTGGCATCTTCACTCTGAATAAATAGACATCTCATTCTGAATACATCCAAATAGAATTCTTGATTTAAAACTCCAAACCTGTTCCTTCCTCAGTCGTGCCATTTCCCCTGCAGTAACTACCCCCTAAATCTAGGCACTATTCTTCATTTCTTTCCCGTCACCCTCACGTGTAACCCATCAGCCAGTCCAAAGTATCCTGGCCATGCACTACTCGCCATCCCCATTGCTAACTGTACCCTTACTTTCCCCCTTGAACCCCCCCCCCACCCAGTGCTTGCTTATTGCAGAACCTGGTTGTGGTTAGGGTGCCGCATGGAGTCCCTAAATATTACGACCTTCTCTCATATCCTCTTTCTTCACCAATGGTCTGGGCAAGGTCTTCTGAATGCTCACAACTGTAATTTAGGTGTGGCCCTACATCTCTTTAGATTTTTAAGAAAGGGAAAAATCATGGTATTTGCTGGTTTGAGGGCCATTCTGCTGGTAGTAGGTGAAAAGGTCTCTCAGACTCCCTTGGAAATTGAGAACCTGTTCTGTAAAAACTTTGAGAAAAAAAATGCTATAAGGAAAACAGCAGCAACAGCACCACCACCAACAAAATCCCTCAAGTCATATTTCTTATTACTTAACTCATGGCTAATACAATAAAACATATTGATATAATATTGTTGGTTGACTCAAAATTCTGCTTGACGGCCAGCTAGTTATACAGCAAGCTCACCTGAGGCACCTTTCAGAGCCAGTGAGCACATTTCCTGGACATAGTTCAAGACTATGGGTATTTCAGCCCTGGCCAGTTTCCTCAGTGGTTAGAGCGTTGGACCTCAGACAGGTCAATTCCCCGTCAAGGGCATGTACCTCAGTTGCAGGTTCAATCCCCGGCCCTGGTCGGGGCATGAGTGGGAGGCAATCAACCCATGTTAGAAACATCTAACACATCAGTGTTTCTCTTCTCCGTCCCTGCCCCCACATACCACCTCCCCCCTTCCCTTCCACTCTCTCTAAAACTCAATGGAAAAAATATCCTCACTCCTCAGGTGAAGATTAAAAAAAAAAAAGACAATGGGTATTTCATCAGGCTGCATATGAGTTCACATCAAGCAGTGAGCTAACCTAGACATGGAACCGGACAGACCACAGAATCATCTTAGGTGTGTACCAGGGAACTCAACGGACTCAAAGGATCGCTCTTGCCACATGTGTTTTCAGAATCAGAACTCAACACGATGTTATAACGCTTTAATAGTGCATTAGGACTTAAGGCGGAAACGTGTGTGTGTGTGTGTGTGTGTATGTGTGAGACAGAGACAGGCAGAGAAAGAGATAGAGAGTGAGGCAGAGGTGAAGGGAGGGAGGGAAGGATAGGGAGAGGGAGGGTGAGAAGTTGGAGGACAGGAAGGGTGAGGAAGGCAGAAAGGGAGGAGAAAAAAACATATACCAGGCAGAGATTATGCTCAAATTAAATGGTAACAAAAGATTAGACATGCCTATGGCGCGACTCCTACAGAATAAAGAGGCCCGGACGACCTAGAGGATTCTTTCCAACTAATTCTTTACTAGCTATAAAATTCAACCAACTCCTGATTTTTGCACCAAAGAAGTAAAACAGATAATCCCCAAATCACAACTACTTGACCTCAGAATCCGTTGTGTAATCTATTTGTTAAAAGTGTATATTATCTTCTAATTAATATCATAAATGACATATAAGACTTAAGCTAACATTAAAATAAACTTGGCACGGATCAACTAATGGAAACTGGATGACAGCCCAGAAGTTGGACTGGAGGGGAAACCAGCCCAGAGTTAAAAATGTCCCCGAGACAGTCCCCATCTGGGTATGAATATGACCGTGCAGGCCAATTTACAGTAACACTGAATGCACTAAAGAGCTCCCCTATTGTGTGGTGGTTGTCACTGAGGGTGAGAGGGGAAGGGATTTGCTGGACCGATGCAGGAATCAATGTGAGAAGCAGAACGAGGAGAACCCGGAAGTCTTTGGCTCAGGCTGCTGAAGCCTGTGCCATGCCTCCCATTCCGTCACCACAGCTGGCTTTCAGCCAGCAGCTCCTAGCGGACAGACGTCTTCTCGATTCTGCAGGAGGAGGAAGTAGCCCGGGGGTCACAACAGTGAGCAGAAGCGGCTGGGGCCCGCGGCATATGTGGGAGCATTTGCCTTCCAATTAACTATTACTTTCTCTTCAACCAAACCTCTGCTTTCAGTATCAGAAAAACACATTCTACAAGCAGCACATGTTCAGACCACAAAACTGGGAGATGGCGCTCTGTCTTACCAGATTCCCCACAGACAAGACATGTTCGAATTGTGGCGTCATAGGATGGTGCTCCATCGCCATGAACAGTGTATTCAGGACGATGCAGATGGTGATGGCCAAGTCCACAAAAGGGTCCATAACGATCAAGTTTACAATCTCTTTCAGTTTTATCCAGTAGGGGTGACACTCCCAGATGAGGAACGTATTGGCGAATTTATACCAGCACGGCGGGCACTTCCTCTGGGACTCTTCCAGCTCTGCAGGGAGTAAAGAACAAAGGTGGCCCCTCAATCCCAGTGTGGGGACAAAGGAGACAGCTGCAGATCCTCACGGGGCATCATCGCCGTGATCACGTGAGGACAAAGTGCAGACTTTCCCTTGTGTCCCTCGGTTTTCCTTCTCAAAGGATCAGTACCAGGTCACTTCCCTGTTAATAATGATGATCTAGTTATAAACAAAATTCAACCCATCTGTTCTGGGAGCACGCAGAGCAGTCAGGAGCTTAGCCTCTGGAATCTCAACTGGCTTCAACACTTAACTGTGGGAACTTGAGCGAGTGATTTCAATTTCCTGGAGAATTAAATGAGCTAAATTAAAGTGCCTCAGAAGACCCTAGAACAGTGGTTCTCAACCTTCCTAATGCCGCGACCCTTTAATACAGTTCCTCCTGTTGTGGTGACCCCCAATTTCATTGTTACAAATTGAACATAATGATTCATCACAAAAACAATATGTAATTATATATGTGTTTTCCGATAGTCTTAGGCGACCCCTGTGAAAGGGTTGTTCGACCCCCAAAGGGGTCGCGACCCACAGGTTGAGAACCGCTGCCCTAGAACAATGATTTTCATCTCATGGTACACATAAGCCAATGACTAAAATTCTGCGGTACACTAAATTATATATATATTTCTTATCTGACCAAAAAAAAAAAGGTATAATTTTGATTCATTCACACTGGACAGTTATCATTGTGTTGGCTGTTGTCATTTTTTAATTTGACAATCTAAGGGAAAAGAGGTCAGTACCCCTGATTAAATAGTTAGATATTGCATGTTTTAAAAACTCTTGCGGTGCACCAGTGTGCTTTGGCACACCAGGTGAGAACAGCTGCCCTAGCATACACTAAGTGCTGCTGAAGTATTTGCTATTGTTATTATCTTTATAGCAGGATCAGCATCATCAACCACGCCACCATGTGTTCGTATGTTCCAAAGAAGTATAAGTCAGTGAGTTTACAATTCATAATTCAGCAAGAAATGTTGTTACATTCCTTTTCCCTTTTCTCCCTTCCTTCCCCTCTCATCTCTCCTCGTCCTTCCTCGTCCTCTCTTAGCCTTTCCCACTTCCATCCTTTCCTTTTCGCTTCATCTTCTTCCCCTCTCCTTCCCTTGGTCTCTTTCTTCTTTCCTCTTTCTCCCTCTCCTTCTTTTGTCTTATCCCTCTCTGTTTGTCTCTTTTAGAAACAGAACCTGTTTTCTTCCAAACATGATTTTATGTAAGCCCCAATATGTAAAATACATAAACCAAGAATTGCTCTAGTTGAGACAAGAAGAGGAGCTTGGAGCCAGTCCAATTGACTTATTCCTTTCCTGAGGGACTTTCCTAATCCTAGGACTCTGATAAACACGGACTGAAAATCACTGAACTAGATGATCTCTAAGGTCGTTTATAAAGCAAAGACCAAAAAGGATGCTTAGACCCTAAAGGCAGAGAGCCATTCAGCTGGCAGCCACAACCACCTGGGCACGAGGCCCTACAGAACAAAGTTCTCCCCAAATTGAGTGTGAAATATAATAGCTGGGATTCCGAAAGTCCAAGGATCTTGGTCCTGGAGAATGTTAGGAGATGTAACTTTGCAAACCTGTCAGCATGATAATCCTTAGAGGCACGGTATTGGTTCTAGAGGGTTGGCTATAATGGCACCCCAGCCCAATTCTTCTGACAAAACCAAATCATTCATGGAATAAAGGAAAGTTTCCCAACATTTCACCACCAACAAGATGGAAACCTTCAATTAGTCTACTTTCCCTTTTCCAACCAGTTGGATGGTGCCTGTGGTGATGGCTTTATTTTAGATGGGGTGCTTTGCTGGGTTTCTGATTGGCTCCCTGGTTGCTAAGAAAATGGTTGCCTTGGTTTTTCAGATTTAAGGGCCACAGTAAGCGCCATGTGGGAGTCTGCGTGGGAAAGGAAGTCTGTGAAGAAAATTTGCTTTGGCTTCTTCCTCATAGAACTCCCTCCGTTTCCAAGGTAAATTTAGTTTTCTTCCCCCCCTCTTAAAAGAAAGAAAATGAAAAGGTTCTCTTATTTCCATAAATTCTTGTAGTACATATTTGGAAATCTGGTTCCGTTTCTTTTTTTACCTCCTCCCATCTCCAAATGTCTGCTGCTCACCAGCACAGCACGCACGTGGAGGTTGAAGCAGCTACTGTTCACATTTCTGACAGCTGACACAATTGTAATGTTTTATAACGAACTAGAGGCCCAGTGCACGAAATTCGTGCACGAGTGGGGTCCCTAAGTCTGGCCAGCAATCAGGGCCTATTGGGGCCAGGCCAGCCGGGGCCTGCTGGCTGCTGCTGGGGCCTACTGGCTGCTGCTGGGGCCTGCTGGATTGGGGGAGGGATGGGGGGAGGGACCAAGGGAGGTTTGCTGGCCAGGGGCAGCGGAGGTTGGCTGTGGAAGTGCACTGACCACCAGGGGACAGCTCCTGCATTGAGCACCTGTCTCCTAGTGGTCAGTGCACATCATAGCGACTGGTCAACCAGTTGTTCTGGTCATAACGGTCACTTAGGTTTTTATATATATAGACTAGGCTCCAAGTCTTTACCAGACAGCAAAGAGGGGTTTCTCTGCCCTGTGGGGCACCAAGAAGATTCCTAGAGGGATACAAGATATCTCTTAACCACCTTTACTGAGCAAAGGGTAGATCTTCAGGATTTTTTTCATTTCACCAAAGTAAGACAATGTAGAATGTTAGGAACTAGAAAAGATCACTAGGTGAATAAGGAAGTGTATAAAGTAACTCACAACTTTGCAAACTTACTGGCCTCACGTGCCTGGAATAGGGGAAGTAACTGATTTGGAGGAATGAGTTAACTTGGGGGATGAGATGTCCAAAGGTTTGTGGGGTTTCCTTACCTTGCTCCTGGACGTTTTCAGAGAGGGTACTGCAGGTCTCAACTTCAGGGCTACTGGGAATTGTTTCCAGAAAGGGCCTCATAATTCACTGAGATGGTGGCATTGGCAGACCATGAGGTTTCTGAAGGCAGGGGCTTCTCTCAACTCAATTCAACCATGTTTATGCACCTATAGTTTGCGAGGCACTGGGAAAACGCTGATGAACGCGAGTCCCCATCCTCACAGAGGTTACCATTGCACCGGAAAGGCAGAGAGATGCCAGAGAAGTGACTGTGCTGACACTTGACATTTGTCAGTTGAATAAAAGAATGAGTAAGTATGCCCTAGCTCAGTGGTCGGCAAACTCATTAGTCAACAGAGCCAAATATCAACAGTACAACGATTGAAATTTCTTTTGAGAGCCAAATTTTTTAAACTTAAACTATATAGGTAGGTACATTGTTATTAACTTAATTAGGGTACTCCTAAGGCTTAGGAAGAGCCACATTCAAGGGGCCAAAGAGCTGCGTGTGGCTCGTGAGCCGCAGTTTGCTGACCACTGCCCTAGCTGTTGGACTCAGTGGAGAGAGTGTCCGCCTGCAGACTGAAGGGTCCCGGATTCAATTCTGGTCAAGGGCACATACCCGGGTTGTAGGCTCGACCCCCAGTAGGGGGCATGCAGGAGGCAGCCGATCAATGATTCTCTCTTATCATTGATGTTTCCTATCTCTCCCTCCCTCTCTCTTCCTCTCTGAAATCAATCTATATATATAAAAGGCTAATATGCAAAGTGTCCCCTCAGGAGTTCGACCAGGAGATCACTCGCTATGATGTGTGCTGACCAAAAGGGAGCAGCACAGAATGAAGAAAGGCCCTGGCCGGTAGCCAGGGAAGGAAGGCCCCGGCTGGCAGCCGGCAGCCAGAAGGCCCCGATTGGCCCTGATTGCTGGCCAGGCTTAGGGACCCTACCCATGCACAAATTTCATGCACTGGGCCTCTAGTAAAAATATATTATATATATTTTAAAAAAAGAATAAGTAAGTCATTTGTAGCAGCAATAGCTACAGCCAGCTACCTCTATAAGGGACTGTTTCAAACTGTTTAACCCGAGAATAAGTAATGCCAAGTACCATCACTACGTCCTCATTCTTACTTTACCTACTCTCTCCCCTTCCTTCTCCCAGGGCTTTTCTGCTTTGAGAAGTGAAACTACACTACTCTCTGACTACACCCCACCTCCAGGCCTTTGAAATATCCCCAAAGCTGATGGCTCCCCTGACTGAATTCTGCTGAGTTTATTGGATCCCGGTGAGCATGTCTGAAACTGAATAGGGGTGAGGCAGAGCAGGCAGGACTTTCTCATTATTTACAGAATTCTGGAATTCTCCACTGTGGTTTTATTTATTAAAAAATATTTTTTATCCTCATCCGAGGATATTTTTCCATTGATGAGAGAGAGAGAGAGAGAGAGAGAGAGAGAGAGAGAGAGAAATACTGATGTGAGAGAAACACATCTATTGGTTGCCTACTGCACACGCCCTGACCAGGGCCCGGGGCAGGGAGGAGCCTGCAACCAAGGTACTAGGTATGCACCCTTGACTGGAATCGAACCCAGGACCCTTTGGTCCACAGGCCAATGCTCTATCCACTGAGCCAAACCATTAGGGCTCCACTGTAGTTTTAAACAGGTAGGTAGGAGCCTGTTTCTTTGATTTTAAATAATAATAATTTTAATACTTGGGTTAAAATGTCAGGGCTTCCTAACTGAAGGTCTGGAAAGCAGGAACAATTATTCATTCAATGCTAGCTTTTCACATTGTAGCAATCTAGCGATCATTAATCCAGAGGGACCAGCAGTCAAACAGGAATGATCTTTCTTAAGGTCCATAATTCCCTCTTCACATTATTCAGCTCCAGCCATTCATCGTTCTTTGCTTACAGCAGTTGTCTCATCAGTTTTAACAAAGGGAGTCAACTACTAGGAGAGGGGATAGGAGGAATGTTTGAGCAGGAACAGGCAGTAAAGGCAAAAGTGATGTGAACTTCAGGGCTTAGAAAAGGGGAAATGAACTGGAATGGCCTCTTACCCAGGAACACAATTACAGTCATCTCCTCTGAGCTACCCTTGCATCTATTTATCTTCTTTAATCCTCACCCAAGGATATTTTTTCTATTGGTATTTTTTTTAAAGAGAGTGGAAGGAAAAGAGGGGGAGAGGAGGAGGAGGAGGAGGAGGAGGAGGAGGAGGAGGAGAGAGAGAGAGAGACAGAGAGAGAGAAAGGGACAGAGAGGAAGAGAGGGAGAGAAACATCGATGTGAGAGAGACACATCCATTGGTTGCCTCCTGCACCCACCCAGAGCAGGGTGGGGAACGAACCTGCAGCTGAGATACAAATCAGTGACCCTTCAGTGCGTGGGCTGATGCTCTACCACTGAGCTACATTGGCTAGGGTTGTTGTTGTTGTTATTATTATTATTATTTTATGTGTGTGCTGGTGGGTGGAGAATGAGTAGAGCAGAACAGAAAGATAAAGAAGAGGAGAGGGAGAACAGGAAAATAAGGGAGTAGAGAAAGGCAGTAAAGCTCCAATGATTTAGATCTAACTCAGTACAGGGACAAAAGTACTAGGTCTCTAGCAGAAACCCTGCCACACCAACACTCCCCACCACTCCAAGCTCAGCAAGATTCAGTTCAACAAGCATTTCTGAGCATCTACTTCTGCCAAACCCTGTGCTAGGTCACCGAGGTAATCAATAAAAAATTGCTGCATTGCTTTGATAGTTCTGCTCTGAATGTCTTTGCCAATAATAAAATATGCCTATTAGAGGTCGTTAGTTTTCTTTCTCAGCTGCCATAGATACTCAGATAAATCTTGTCTTGGTGTTCAAGTGAAGAATAAAATTAGCCAAGGTTCTTAAACTAGTGTTTCTTATCTTGAAATGATCTGCACTTATCACTTGCAACCTTAAGTATAAGCTACAAAGAGCTTAAATAAGTTCTATCGGCAAGGACCCTGATGGGATGGAAAGAAAACAGGAATCACTGAAGTTGTTCAGGTGGCTGAAAGCAGTAGGTTCAGTATTGTTTTTACCTGATATAGTCTCCAGATTAGGCAGGGAAAAGTGTAGCTCCTTGTAAACACTCCTTGTAAACACTTCAAGGGAGATCCTTTCTGGGGATTCTCCCTTCACTGCAGACGCCCCTGCCCAACACACACACACACACACACACACACACACACACACACACACTCACAAAGTGGTATTGGTCTTAAATGACTCAATGACTCAAAAAATAACTTGTCTCAAAGACACCAGGATCATTTTGAGTCTCCTGATATCTGAGACGCTGGCTATTGTTGGGTTAGTTTGGTGTTTGAACTCTGAAGTAAGGCAATTTGAGGCCTCAAGAATAGTCTGTAACAGAATGGATAAAGAAGTTGTGGTACATATATACAATGGAATATTACTCAGCCATAATAAAGAAGGAAATCTTGCCATCTGCAACAAAATGGATGGATCTTAAGGGTGTTATACTAAGTGAAAGAAACTAGATAGAGAAAGACAAATACCATATATTTCCACTTATATGTGGAATCTAAACAACCAAATAAATGAATAAACAAAACAGAAACAAACACATAGGTACCTAAAACGAACTGATGGTTGCTGGATGGGACTGGGGTTGGGGCACTGAGTGAAAAAGGGTGAAGGGATTAAGAAGTACAAAATGCCAGTTATAGCCCTGACCAGTTTGGCTCAATGGATAGAGCGTCAGCCTGCGGACTCAAGGGTCCCAGGTTCGATTCCGGTCAAGGGCATGTACCTTCGTTGTGGGCACATCCCCAGTAGGGAGTGTGCAGGAGGCAGCTGATGGATGTTTCTCTCTCATCGATGTTTCTAACTCTCTATCCCTCTCCCTTCCTCTCTGTAAAAAAATCAATAAAATATATATTTTTAAAAATGCCAGTTATAAAAACAGTCATGGGGATGTAAGTGCAGCATAGGGAATATAGTCAATAAATTGAAATAACTAAGTATGGTGTCAGATGGGTACTAGACTTATCAGGTGATCACTCTGTAAGTTGTGTAATGTCTAATCACTATGTAGAATACCTGAAACTAATATTGTATGCCAACTGTAATTGGAAAAAAAAAAAAAGCTGGATCTATAATGGGACAAGTCAACTAAATCAACACGAATCAAATGAAGAAGATTCATACAGAATCAATCAGAACCTGTGAGAGAAAACTTCGCCACTGAATCAACCTCTAAAGAAAGGAGCCTGGGATGCAGACCCCAATTGGATGGAAAGCTAGCACTTGCTGGGGACGGTGGGAACTGGAGCTCTCGCAGGTGCTCCTGAGCATGCCCACTGCGTCATGGAGAAGCCACCTAATGCTGAGGGCGGGCCCTGACAGCAATTGTAGCATGCCTCACTGCAGGCATGCTACAATTCAACAGCGGCTGCTCTGTCGGTGGCACAGGGCTGGAGAAGAGGGGTTTCAGCGCATCTATTCACACATCAAATGTATTCATGGCTATATGAGAGTGCTTGAAGAGAGGCAGAATTAGGCGCAATCGAAATGCACAGTACAGTCATCCTTAAGGGAAAACCACCAGCGCTGTAAGTAGCTGAAAAGGAAAAGAAGAAGGTATGTTTTGGGGTGATGGGGTTCCATCATCCTTTATCTTCACAGCTCTTCAGTCTATATTCCTTTATGCCTTACATCACCCCACTGGCTCCTCGTGATGACAATTACAGAGACTTCTTCAGATCTTCTAGCTCACACTTAGTCACTCTTTCACACTTATTATCTGTCTGTGCACCATGCTGGCAGAAACTTTGAAGTCCTTATTGGATTCTCTGCATGCAGATTTGGGATGCTGGTTTCTGTGACCAGCACACTATTCCTAAAGCTCAGAGGCAATTCTGGCAAAACTCAGACCAAGGGACAGGGATGATATTTATCAAGCACACTACATATTTGTATCTCAGCAGCTTGGACTGACATCACAGGACACATACCTTCTACTAGTGTATTTGTAACAACACTCAGTATACTGTTTATCCTGTCCTTCCGCCCATAGGAGGCCAGTTGCTCCATGGAAACTAAGAGAGATCCAGGACCTTTCTTCTTAATTTCCACTTCAGTTGTACCCTGAAAAAAGCAAAAAGCAAATGGGGTGAGTAGTCGTATAAACATTCAGGCTGGGCCTTACCAGATCAATAATCCAGACTGTGAGCAGAAACATATGCTCTTCCTTAAATTTCTTACTTTAATCCTACACTCAATCCTATTGACCTCAAGAAGCAGAATGCTATAAGTTAGCCACGGACTATCCTTACGTCTATAGATGACAAGACCAAGTCATTTAAGTTTGTACAAATCTACAATGAACTCGAGTCTGGCTGGGACCCAAATACCTCATCTGCTTAATTCCAAACATAGAATAGAAAGACCAGGTCCCCTGGGGCAATGCCATCAGAAGTAGACCCTGAATTTTCCTGGCCTAGTCTCATATCCGCAGCATTTGACTAGAATTGGACCACACCATAGAATAAGTCAAATTCACCTCCATTTGAAATTTCATTAAGGGCCATGTCCCTAATCACACTGAGAGTTACAAATACTGTTTCCTCCATGTGTAGGAGCACCATCACTGTACCAAACTGTTGCTTCCAAATGCCAAAGCTGGGCCTAACTGAATGTTAACAAGTTCTACCCCAAATCTCCTCCAAGCCACTGTAAAGAAGCAGGTAAGATTTAGCTAGTTTAATTAAATATATTGCATCATATGTGTTGATCTTGTCTTTTTAAAATTTTATTTTATGAGTTAACCTGCATGGTTCAAATCCCCAACGAAATAAAAAGTGCAGAAAGTACCATCAAATTGTTATACAAAATATTTTTACATGCTCCATAGTGGTCAATATACCACTGGCTCCTCATGATGTCAATTAGATTACAGTAGATGGTTTCTTCGTATTCCTTGCTTGTGTTCTTTGTGCCAACCTGAATATTCTACATCAGATCAGGCTCAATGGGATGGCTTAAAACCTAGCTTTTTAGTAACCATGTTGTCCACTTTAACACGTTATCCACCTAAAGTCGGCTGCCCCTTCCTTGGTGAGGATCACAGGGCAGAGAAAGTCACCATCACTGAAGGCCAAGGAAGAGACATGTTTGTATGAAGCCAGAGAAGTATCTGTCTGATCCATACCAGAGTGATCCTACCAGTTTAAAAGAAAATAATTATCTCTAGAGAGGTACATCAGAAAGCCTTTCTGTTCTTATATGTTCAGATTTTAAGAACCATACAGAAGAAAATTTCTGGCAGATTATAATTTATCTCATCACAATGTTTCATCAAATTTTCACTGATTCAGACATCTGGTTTACCTTACAGTTTTGTTTGGCAGAGCTACAGAAGAAATAGAAAGGAAAAAGCACTATTTTCTTGGCAATTCCTGACCCATTATTTACAAACATCTGTGTATGTAAGAATGACTAGTTAACCCTTGCCTCAGGTCATATGAGGTATATTTCCTTGAGAAGCCACTTTTGGTTAAAATTCCCAGCCTGATATTCACAACATCTAATAAATCAGATAAACTACTACATTTTAAAAAAGGACAATTGTCTAAAAACGAACAAAGAAAGACCCCATTCAATGCACACTCTTATTTCTCGCATTTATTGAGTCTCGATTTTTATTGAATTGCCCTTCTGAAAAATTGTAGTACGTGGTAGATAATCTTCTTAATGCTGATCCCTAAGATACGGTACAATCTAATAGACCAGCTGATACTTCAAGGAAGGATGAAATTGCATTTAATGTAGCTCTGGTACTAATTATATCTTAATATTTTCTGGTCTTGCTGGATATAACAAGATATAAATTCTTCAGGCTTTAATCGCAATAATATTAAAAACAAAATTAATGAAAATGCTGTCTAAGAATTATCATTTCATGATTTTTAAAAAATTACAAAAAATATAAATACCAAGAAATAAATCTAGAAAAGATATACAAATCCCCCACTACAAACTATTCAACTTTGCTGAGAGAAACATGAGAAGAGTTAAATAAGTGAAGAAATATACTCATAGATTGGAATATTCAATATAATTAAGATGCTCATTCTTCCCAAATTGACCTCTAGATTCGGTGCAATCAGTATCAAAATTCTCCACTTTTCTGAAGAAATTAACAAGATGATTCTAAAATATATAAAAACATACAAAGGATCTAGAATAGGAAAATCTTTTGAAATATTATCTAGAATAGCAAAAATATCTCTTAAAAGATTACTTAATAATATTTTAAAATATTTTTTATTTGGAGAGCTTACACTGTCTCATTTCAAGAGTAATAAAGTTACAATAATTAAGACAAATGTAATATTGGTATAAGCATAGATAAATAGATCAAGGGAATAGAAATAGAATACAGAAATAGACCCTAACCTACTACATCAATTGATTTCGACCAAGGAGTCAAATCAATTCAATGGAGATAGGAAAGTCTTTTTAACGAATGGTACTAAAATACTGGATATCCACCCAGGTCCACTCCTATGTAGTTCCATACACAAAAATTAATTTGAGCTGAATCAGACCTGAATGTAAAACCCAGAACTATAAAGCTTATAGAAGGAAAATATCTTCACAATCTTAGGGATTGGCAAAGATTTCTTAGGCAGATGCAAAAAATATCATAAAAGGGGAAAAAACTGATACATTGGACTTCATCAAAATTAAAAATTTATATAAATGATAAAAGATTTACCGCCGAAACTGGTTTGGCTCAGTGGATGGAGCGTCGGCCTGCGGACTGAAGGGTCCCGGGTTCGATTCCGGTCAAGGGCATGTACCTGGGTCAAGGGCATGTACCTGGGTTGCGGGCACATCCCCAGTGGGAGATGTGCAGGGGGCAGCTGATCGATGTTTCTCTCTCATGGATGTTTCTAACTCTCTATCTCTCTCCCTTCCTCTCTGTGAAAAATCAATAAAATATATTTAAAAAAAAAAAAAAAGATTTATATCCATAGCATATAAAAAGCTAATAAATCAATAATAAAAAGAACAGCTCAGTTAAAATGGGCAAAATATTTGAATAAGCAATTAACAAAAGAAGATATAAGAAGCCAATAAGCACATGAAAAAATGCTCATCATCATGGAAATTAAAAGGACAATAAGATCGTATTTTATACTCACTAAGATGCTAAAATCAAAGATTAACACAACCACATATTGGCTAGGATGTGGAGCAACTGGAACTCTAATACACTGTTAATCCTATATAATAAAAGGATAATATGCAAATTGACCCCAACAGCAGAATGACTGGGAATGACTGGTCACTATGACACACACTAACCACCAGGGGGCAGACACTCAATGCAGGAGCTGCCCCCTGGTGGTCAGTGCACTCCCACAGGGGGAGCTCTGCTCAGCCACAAGCCAGGCTGATGGCTGCCAGCACAGTGGTGGTGGCGGGAGCCTCTCTCGCTTCCTCAGCAGCGCTAAGGATGTCCAATTGCAGCTTAGGCCTGCTCCCTACTGGCAAGTGAACATCCCCTGAGGGCTCCGGGGCTGCCAGAGGGATGTCTGAATGCCAGCTTAGGCCCAATCCCCTGGGGAGTGGGCCTAAGCCAGCAGGTGGACATCCCCCGAGGGGTCCCAGACTGCGAGAGGGCACAGGCTGGGCTGAGGGACCCCCCAAGTGCACAAAAGAATGATGTAACTATTTTGGAGAGTCGTTTGGCAGTTTGTCATGAAGCTAAACATACATTTACCATATGACCCAAAAATTTCACTGTGAGTTGAAATCTATCCAATATAAATGAAAATACTTATCTACAAAAAGAATTACACAAGAATGCTCTTGGCAAGCTTATTCATGCTACTGAAAACTGGGAATACAAGGAAGCCCATCAATAGGAAAATGGACAAACAAATTAGGATATATTTATACAATGAAATACCACTCATCAATAACAAGGAATGAACTACTGATACACAAAACAACATGGATGTATCTCTAAAACATCTTTTTGAGTGAAAGAAGCCAAATAAAAATTTCATATTGTATGAGTCCACAAGAATGAAAGAAAACTAATCTATGGTGACACAAGTCAGAAGTAGTTGTCTGGAAGGGGGAGGGGCCAGATTAGAAAGGAGTATGAGGGCACTTTCTGGGAGAATTTTGTGGTAAGGAGGGCTTAGGGGATAATCCTCAACTGGTCACAGAGCTCATTCTCTGCCTTGGTTTCACCCACAACTCTGGTAACTCTTGGGTGAGGTTACCCATTGTACTAATGTTGTACTGATTACAGAGGAGAGTATGGAATGCAGAGTGTGTAAATACGTATAAAATGTATCTGTGTTTTGGAAATAAACAAAGATCAACTAAACAAGAAAAACACAGGTTATGTATGCTATCGGACATAGTGAGGGAGTCAGCCAACAAAAGCAGGCAAAGGAATTGGAAAGCGTCATAGTGGAAGACAGAAGGCTTCGGGTATGCCCTGATTAAAGCCTGCTGGCCTGAGGCAGCTGAGGCAGGCTGACTAGAAGCTGGGCACCCTATGTGCTTTGTTAGGGGTGCACATTTGGCTTCCTTCGGTTGGTCCTACGTTGGAACAGGGACAAAAATTAGGGAAGTTGTCAGTTCTTAATCAAGTCATGGACATTTGGGGCTGATTGTTATAGAATTTATTGCTTAGCTCCCTGGATTGTCATTAGATATGGAAATTTGGCTTCTTATAAGTTTGAGTTGAAGCAGGCTGGCTTCCTGGACTGTTTATTGTGGATAGGAGGTTGGCTTCTTGTAAGTTGTGGGTGAAAGTTCTATTTTATACTATGATCGGGTCATTTCGGTTTGTATATGCAAACTCTCAGTATTCATCAATCAGACTGATTAGTGGAGAGATAGAGAGCAAACATATTCACCACTGTCAACTGCTTACGACGATATAAGTTAAAGCTGCCTACAAAGAACATTACATAAAAGTGCTAAGCGGAAGGGGGGTGGGGCGTGGATAAGAGAGAATTTGGAGAAAAATACATTTTACTACTAAGAAAATCTAATCTGTTAAAATCAGGGAACAAAGAATACCAAGATGGGCGGGTAGTTCCTGCAACTCCCTCCTCCCTAGGTGAGGTTTTCAAAATTGGGACTGCAAGTCCAGGTACTTGGATATTATTTCTTTCTTTTCAGTTTTAAAAAATTTGAGATAAAATGCACATAGCAAAAATCCAACATTTTAACCACTTTAAAGTGTACAATTCGGTGGCTTTTACAATGCTGTACAATCATCACTATCATCTGATTCTAGAACGTTCCCAAAGAGAAACGTGGTGCCTGTTAGCAGACAATCCCAATCCCCACCTCTACCCGGCCCCTTGCAAGCAATAGTCTGCTTTCTGTCTCTAGGGATTTGCCTCTTTAAACATTTCATATAAATGGGATCACAGGACATATGGCCTCTTGTGCCTGGCTTCTTCCAGTGAGCATAATGTTCTTCAAGGTCCATCCGTGCTGTAGCACATATCAATTCTTCATTCCTTTTTATGGCTGAGTCATATCCCATTGTAGAAACGTATCACATTTTGTTTATCCATCCATCAGTTGGTGGGCACTTGGGTTGTTTCTACTCTTTGGCTATTACGAATAATAATTTTATAAATATTCATGTATGTTTTTGTGTAAACACCTGTTTTCAATTTTCCTGGGTATATCTCTAGGAGTAGAATTGCTGGGTCATATGGTAACTCTATGGTTACATTTTTTTTTTTTAGTAACTGCCAAACTATATTCTGAAGTGGCTGCACCATTTTACATTCCCACCGACAACGTGGGCGATTGTTTCTCGGGTCAGACTACAGCCAATGGAAGGGAAGAAAACCTGCAGCAGACACCCTCCTATGTAAAGAAGCATCTTCCCAGCCACCTTCCACCCAGAATCTGCTCGGGATTCTGTGAGGTCAACCTCTGCTTTTGGTCCAGCTGCCTGATTTTCTCACCGAGGATGAGACCCGAGGACCCGAGGAAAGATCACACGAACTTTCCCAACCTCTTCCCTATCCTTTCGGCTTTGTGTTTGGCAAATGGAGGTGTGCAGATACGTTTTCTTTGTTTCGTTTTGTTGGGGAAGGAGGAGGAGGATGAATGACTTTTTGAAAAAGTCAGGAGCCTCTGCTTTTGGAAAATTCAGCTTCTAAGGAGTCTTGGTGCAAAACTATCAGCAACAGAGGAAGAAATTGAGAACCTTACTTTTGTTCTTTGAAATTTAAACCCAGTATATATTTGTTCCATTTCTCTTAACCCAAATGCAAAGCTTATTAGAACATCTAGCCACTGACTTCCAACCTCCTAAATTGTAGCTGTCCTCAAAGAGATATTCTGCAACCTCTGCAGGCAGTAGATTCTGCCCAAGTTCTACAGCTCTGCCCAAGGAAGCTCAACTTGCTATTGATTCTAAATTGCTTTCACATGGGAATGCATAATGGGAATCTAACTTCCAGTCCAGTCACCTTTCTTGGAGCTAAAATTTAGAGCATTTTAGAAGTCGCCTTGGAACCTAGCCATTTATCTCTGTTCAAGTCTTTCTTAAACTTTTGTAGTGTTTTGCTTTAAAATAACTGTACAATTATTTCTCCTTCTCAGAAAAAGTTTCTTTAGAATCTCAGAAGGAACCCCATCCTCTCCAAGGCAGGCAATTCAGCAGAAACCCCACTGTCTACTTTTTAGGGCTAAAACGTCCAACAAATTATAGGGAGAGAAAGAGAAACTGGATACGAAGAACCTGAATACCAAGAATGGATCCAATAATATGCTTCACATTTTATATGCTATTACATTTAATGTTCATAATAGTTGTATAATAAAGGCCCTTTTATCTTTTTATTACAGGTATGGAAATAGGCTTAGTGAGGTTAATTTTTTAGGATTACACAAGTAAATAAAAAACTTGGGCTTTAGAGTTAGTATAGTATAACGGTTAATGGTTAACACTCTGCAGTTAGATTCAAATCCTAACTCTACTGCTTACTGTGCAACCAAGTAGGTTCTAAGCCTTGGTTTCCTCCTCAGTGAAATGCAGACAACTAGGGTACCTATTTCATAGGGCAGGGGCCATGTGCATGAAATGAGATGTTTGTACACTTGCAAGCTAATGTGTCGTAATTTCTGAATTTTGTTTGATTTTGGATTGTCAGTGGCATTTGCCTTATTAAAGAGTGAAGAGCTATGATTCTCACCCACTTTTCCATCTCAGAGATGAAGACATGGGAAAAGTCCCCTTATCCTCTGTTTCACCAAAAACCAAAGTAGAAATTCCTAAACTATCAAAAAAAAAAAAATCACCACTCAATCACAAGTGAATAATTAATGAAGATGTGACATAGTTTTTGACGAGACTCTGATGATATGATGGCTGGATGTCTTTTTTTAAAAGGAATATATTTCTTAATTTGATTCTGAAGAAAAAACACATATGTGGCATAGCCTAAACATTAATATTGTGTGAGACTGCTTGTAAACCATCAGCGGCTACTATATCGAACCACAAAGCATTTGTATATAACTGGAGGTACTCTAATGGTTCAGGTGAAGACACGTTAATCTGTGGCTGTAGACACATCCAAAATGTTTTGAGAGTAAGAATCGCTACATCCTAGCCCAAAAAGGTATTAATGGCCCATCTGGCCTGCTCTGCATATGACATTATTAATATATTGTGTCCTAAGATAAATGATTGTTTTTCCTCCAAGGAGCTAATATTTAATCAGTCAGGAAGTTCTCTTTGGCATCAGGAAGACCTTGGTTCAAGTTCCATTTCCAAAAGTCACTCAATCTCTTAAGTCTCATCTGTTAATAGGATAAAACACCTACCGAATAAGGTGGTTATAAGAATTAAATGAGATCATGCGTATGAGGTGCTTAGCAGAGTGTAGTAAGATCTCAGTATATGGTAGCTATAAATACTATGCCCGCCATAGAAAACTGGAAAGAACAGATAAGTATAAAAAAGACAAAAAACAGTACTTTCCCCTTCCAAAGGCAACTACTGTTAATTTTAGTAATTTTTTTTCTATATGCAGTTTGTCTTCATACAGATCTAACTCACAAACTATATGCATTCTGTTTTTGTTTTGTCTTTTGGCCTATTAATGTAACTTAGATATTTAGTTACACCATTAACAACTAGGAAGTTATTTATGGCTTCTAACAAAATAGTTTTTCCTAATTATGAAGCCCTCGGGCATGATAGACTCCTCCCTACCTCATCTTCCGGCCACTTGGGGATCTGACCGCTTTGTCTTGGGAATCCTCAAGTCTGTCACCATCATCCCCTGGGACCACTGCAAAGAATCTCCTAAGTGCTCACAGGGTGTTGAGTGGGTAGGCTCCTCATCACCCGAAGGCAGAGCTCTGTCGTTTTACAATGCAAGGAGGTGCAGAAAGCCTTACATTCCACAGCCATCTGCCCAACTGCCTCTCCAATCTTTCTCCCACACAGTACAACAGAAGCTGCTAACCAAACCAAACCAAACCAAAAACAAACCCCCAAACCTGCTCATCTGCTGTAAGCTGAAGCCCAAACTCCCTCTTGGGCACCTTTTCTCATACCTTCTCTACAAAGAAAAAATGAGATGTATTACTGAGCTTAAATATTTTTTTTTTTAAATATATTTTATTGATTTTTTACAGAGAGGAAGGGAGAGGGATAGAGAGTTAGAAAAATCGATCAGCTGCCTCCTGCACACTCCCCACTGGGGAAGTGCCCGCAACCAAGGTACATGCCCTTAGACCAGAATCGAACCTGGGACCCTTGAGTCCACAGGCCGACGCTCTATCCACTGAGCCAAACCGGCCAGGGCTGAGCTTAAATATTTTTAAGAGAGACATGATGATGGAAGCAGAGGCTGGAGTGATGTGGCCACAAGCCAAGGAATGCTGGCAGCCCCTAGGACAGTGATGGCGAACCTTTTGAGCTCGGCATGTCAGCATTTTGAAAAACCCTAACTTAACTCTGGTGCCGTGTCACATATAGAAATTTTTTGATATGTGCAACCATAGTAAAACAAAGACATATTTTTGATATTTATTCTATATATTTAAATGCCATTTAACAAAGAAAAATCAACCAAAAAAATGAGTTCGCGTGTCACCTCTGACACGTGTGTCATAGGTTCGCCATCACTGCTCCAGAAGCTGCAGCCTGGAAGGAATGGATTCTCTCCTGAGCCTCCAGAAGGAAGCAGCCCTGCTGACACATTGATTTTAACCCCTAGGGCTCACTTTGGACTCTTGACCTCCGGATATGTAAGATAGTAAATACGTGTTGTCTTAAAAAAAACATATATGTATTTTTTTAAAGAACTGCCAGGATATTAATATTTAATTTGGTTCTCAGCATCTGAATTGCCCCAACTTTACTGTCCATGCTGACACCCCTCATTCTTTTTGATATCATTGCCTGTTTTTTCAGAGGATATAATTATCTATCTAATTGTAGAGCCCCAAATTGACCTCTAGACGTAGAATTAGTGAAAATCAAACACAAATTAAATTTAAAGTAAAGATGATAATCTATAACAGTTATTTTGACCAACTACCTGGTTTGGAAGGGATTGTGTAACCACTGTTTGTCACTATTATTGTCCCTTTTATTGCTGATTTTCTTCTTTTTCTTTTTTTTTTTTTGGTTAATCCGCACACAAGGATATTTTTCCATTGACTTTTAAAGAGAGTGGAAGGAGGGGGAGAGGTAGAGAGAGGGAAACATCGATGTGAGAGAGACACAACAATTGGTTGCCTCCCACACAGGGCCAGAGATAGAGCCTGCAACGAAGGTACGTGCCCTAGACTGGAATTGAACCTGGGACGCTTCCGTCCGCAGGCTGACACTCTATCCACTGAGCCAAACCGGCTAGAGCAATTACTGCTGGTTTTCCATAAAGAGTTTTCCAGAAGAGCAATGGCTATTTGACTATGCAGAGAAGACATTAAAATGAACTGAGAAACAACAGATTGGGGTTTCTGAAAGGTCTAAGATTCTGGCTCTATCAGTGATGAGCCGTGTGACCTCAAGGAGCACACGTTCTCTGAGTCTGCTTCCCCACCTAAAGAAAAGGAATAATAGTCTACCTCCATTTTGTCAGCCTTATGGAATTTTTATTCAGAACAAATTAAATGATACATGTAAAAGTAATTTGCAGCTTGTAAAGCGCTATACAAATGTAAAGGGGAAAGTATTTTGCTTTTAAGTAAAAAGGCAGGGAAAGAAAAGATGATTTCAAATACACCCTGATTGCCTTTTGAATCTCTATACAGCCAACAACCGCTAAAAACAGGTCATTCTGAATAATTCCAACCTCGATTGTCCAGTTTTCCTCCCCACATGCATCATGCTACTTAAAGGATTGGCTATCTTCATGCTGTGTTAGAGGAAACGGAAGTGTTAGAACAAAACAGACTGACATGCTATCTCAGGGAACTTATACAGCTAAGGAGGGACTGAGGAAAGTTAAGGAATTAGAGACAGGAAGGATTAGGATCATTGAGGTTATAAGAATTTAAAACTAGAAAAAAAAGGTATAAACAGCTTAGAATTTAAAGAAATGTTAAGAGATGGTTTTTCCAAAGAGGAGAGCCATTATCCAAACCCCTAGACAAGAGATTATATTCAGTTGAAGCTATTATATTCAACTCCTCCAGAGCCTGACATTTGATTACATTTAAAATTAATCTTTTGCTTCCCTTTTCCTTCCTCCCTCGTACACCATGTGTTCCTGCCCCAACCGTCTATTTCCCTCTCCTTTGCTTTATTTCCATCTCAATCTCTTTGATGTCTAGGTCCAGGTCTGCAGTGTTTTCCTTAACCTATCTCCTCGCCTTTCTCTCCCTGGTGTACATCTCCCACCTCAGCATCATGTATGCACACTCCTCTTTGGAAAAGTCACCTCTCATTCTTGCAGCAGAGCCTTAGAACATTATTCAAAACTATACTGCTTTTTAAAACGGAAAGATAAGAGCTTTAAAGTCCAAGCTGTTTCCCTAGGAGGAGCGAGGGCGTGGCCGGCAGAAGCAATGGTAGTTCTAAACCTGCTCAGACTTGGTCATTGGCGGTGGCACGATGCTTCTCATTCCATCTGGGCAGGGTCCGCTGGCCAGTCACAGCGCGGGGGGGTAGGGGGGGTAGGGCGGGGAGACAGACAGGCAGATAGAGACTTCCAAAGATGGAGAGGAGGAAAAGGAGGCAGAGTAAAAGAAGGAGTTAATGGAGGAAGAGGAATAATCAGAAACAAGGAAAGATGGGGGAAATGGAGCAAATAATAAAGTAAAAGGGAAAGGGAGAGTAAAGGGGGCGGGTAGGACTGAAGAGAGAAATAGAAACAAACAGGAGAGAAATGGCTTGGGGGGGGGGGGCGGGGTAGAAACAAGAATGGGGGGCAGAGGGTGGGAGAGACCAGGAGGGAGCAGAGCAGGGCGAGGAAGGGAGCGGCCACGGCCATGCCTTGCCTCGTCTATACGTGTACTTCCTTACACTGTCATCGGTAGCTGCCTTATCTATTTTCACCTCTGGCAGGAGCCGCCCGCCGATGTGGGAGCCGGGGCCGCCGATGAGGGACACCACGCCGTTGCAGTCCACGGTGCTGTTGCGCTTCACGCTGCGCCGCAGGCTGGGGAAGATGCGCGAGGAGCGGCTGCCCTGGCTGTAGCCGCTGTAGCCGCTGTAGCTGCTGCGGCGCTCGCGGGCGCGGATCGGGATGAAGAGCGAGTCGCGGCGGCCCTCGCTCTCCTCCACGGTGCTGTGCTCGTCGTCCGCGAACTCGTTCTCCGAGCCGGGGTCCCGGAACCGCCCGGGGCCCCTGAAGCTGAAGATGCTGCTCTTGCTGTTGTGGCGGGAGAGGAAGGGGGAGCCCGGGATGCTGAGCAGTGACTGTGGGGCAGAAAGAGAGAGGTTGGCAGGTAGGAGACAGGGCGCTGACCCCCAGAGCCTGAGCAAAGGCTGCTAACCCCCCCTCCCCCCGGATCCCCCCTGCCCCCCGCCCCCGACCCATCCTTGCATTCCTGCTGTCAGAGCACAAGTGTTTGCAGAAAGCACTCGGGAGGTTAAATTTCTACTGCTGCTCACTCCTATTACTACTCCTACCACTCCTATTTCTATTACTACTCACTTCTGGCCCCACAGCCTTGAGGTCTACCTGGCTTTAAACCAGTTCACCGCTAAAAAGTTCTACTCCTTGTTCACTCAGCACGGAAACCATGCTTCCACCTCCTGCATCTGCAGCCGAAGCCCTGGGAAACACGTCTGTGGTGCCTTTCCTTTCCTCAACTGAGGCTCATGCCACACTCGGCAGGAGGAAAGAATGTCAAAGTGGGCATCACTTGCCAGTCCTCCAAGGAGAACGTGCCTGGAGGCCAATGCTGTGCCAACAGTGATCTTCTAGCATTTTTGTTCCACTGGACATTATTTATGTTCCCTTCCACGTTATTTTAAACTCAACATAAATTTTTTCACCCAAAGTTTCCATATTTGTAAATTATGTAGTTCTCAGCACTGACATTTTAAAATAAATCTCTTCTTTACCACTTAGAAATTTTTCCTCATTTCTTTCTCCTTCAACACATATTTCCTTTCTACATTCCCTAGAGAATTTTAGGCTAATGTATATTTTAAACTTTGTTTTTTACTGATCACCTTTAAATACTTTTCTGCAAAAAATTATAAACTATATTTAAAAATTTTTTAATTTTCCCAGGACCATGAGTCTCTGAGAAATTTGAAAACCCTCCTGGATTGAGTTATTAGTCTATTAACAAAAGTTGACCAAGATACATAAATATATACTTTATAAGTAATTACTAAGCTTTAAACATTTTATAAAGATGTATCTCTTAATGAGATGGGTGAGATATTTTTCAATTGGTGTTTTTTTTGGTGTGTAAATATTTGTAGAGAGTATTACTTATTATTAGAATGAAACATGGCTCAACATCAACTCCTTTCCCCCCTTTTTAAAACTTGATTTTTAAGTGCTGAGAAATCTTATTAACAAACAGTATCTCTTAGAATGAAAGAATTTTGTTATAGTAATGTTACTCACTTCTTTGAACTCTTGTCAAATTATATGCCTCCACATTTTAAGGATTTATTGGTAGCAATTAAATTAGTTCCTCTCAATTTTTTTAAAAGCAAAGACTTAAAACCATCCAACTTGCCTAAGGATTTATGACCTAGTTATTAGAATTATTCTATTTCTTGATTTCTGTGAATACCAAAAAGGCTTTATTTATTATCTCTAATAATTATACGGGTTACTCTTAAAGGGTTTATTCCTTTACTTAAAGGAACCTTATTTAACCCAACAGAAAAGATTAGAATAACCCAAATATTGTTAATTTATATATATCAATGCCAACATTAATTTTTTAATAAGGTGATTTACCTTATCACATGCTTTTAAAATATTTTCATCAAAACCTCAAAGCAAAAAAAACAAAAAACACACAACAAAAAACAAAACAAAAAAACCTCAAAGCCATAGATTTGGCTCATTTAATTTATGAAAATGTCTATGCCCCCACTGCCAAAGCAACTGGCCAAATCAGACTTATTTTCATAGGAGAAAGTATGACCTAATTTTTAAAAATAAGTTTATTAATACGTATCCCAGTGGTAACCACCTGGCTCCTGAACTTAAAACATCCCAATACCCTTGACTATAACTCTGTTTCACTCTTAGCAGAAGTGTGTCAGAAATAAATTCAGAAAGCCTTATGATGGATTTACATTTCCTGGATTAAAGAAAACTTTGTAGATACTAATATTTTCAATTGTCCCTTTGTTTGGCACCTCAAAGATTTTTATACCTCAGGGTAATGCACTACATAATAATTGGATCACAGAGAGGTATGTCTTTCTTTTGTAAAGTCGGGAGGAGGTTAACTGTGAAAGGGGAAGGGGAAAAGGAGAAATGGTGTGATTTTGGACCACAGGGCTAACCTGGGGCATAGGAATAAGTTAAAGATCTGGACCCTGACCGTGTTTCCCAGTGGTTTGAGCGTCGTCCTGCACACCAAAAGGCATGTAGCTGGGTTTCGGGTTTGCTCCCCGGCCTTGGTTGGGGTGTGTGCAGGAGGCAACCAATCCATGTCTCTCTTCTCTCTCTCTCTCTTTCTCTCAGCTCCCCACCCCCACTCTCTCAATGCAAAAAATATCCTCAGGTGGGGATTAATAATAAAAAAAAAAGATCTGAGAATCAGGTTCCTTAAAACTGTGCTTGGAAAACCTTCAAATGTCCCAAAGGGATGCACCTCCAGTTGAGGACCACTGCTCTAAGAGAAACTTAACAACTGACTTTGGACAGTCCTTCCTGTTACACCCTGCAATACTTAGTTTGCCCAATTATGACTTGAAGGAATTTTCAAAATAATTTTTAGCTATATGAGATTTTTGCCTTAGAGTTCAGGCCTTAACCTTTTTGTAAATGATCCCTCTGTGAAAGTTCTTTGTGGGACTCTACAATACTGCATGTGCTATGTGTTAAATAAATCTTTTACAATAACACTGTTGGTGATAACCCTGGAAGGGCTGTAGGGCTCCTCTTTAATATTCCCACCCAGATGTTTTTGTTCCCTAGAACTCCATTTCTAACTCTAGATGCAAAATGCTCCCAGTTCCAGTCTCTCCCTATAATGCACAGAGGAGCCAAGCTGGCAGCTGGATAGTGTATTTTCTTTGGATATTTCTAGTTCTATCATACTCTATTCTCTCATTTGCATTTCCCTTGGTATGCAGTCTTTTCCTGCCTTGGGTCGAAGCAACTCACAAATCTCTGAGACAATAAATGAATTTGATCACGGGGTGGCGGGGGGGGGGGGGGGGCACATCAAGAAAACCACTAACCATAGATTATTTGACATAAATGTCACTGCTTAATACATACCACATGCTGTACATAGGCCTTTAGAAGAGAGAATGCAGGTATGCAACGTCCCTGACACCTTTCCTGATTACTCTGATTTGTTTTGCTCTTTTGCCCCAACCCTGCACCACAGAGGAGAAGCTGCATTGGTTAGATTCTAGAATGTTCATTGGGTCTCATTTATGAGTGGGAAGTGTCACTGTGTGTTAAAAGGGCACACACATGGCCAGCTCTTATACTTCCTTCCTCCATATCGTTGGGTTCGGAAAGGAATAAAGGCCTCCACCAGCTCCCTGCTGGCTAGTCCTCTTCTCACATTTATGTTAGGGCATTCTCACTGATGCATCCCCCTGAACCAATTCTCAAAGTATGATTCACAGACCAATGTTAGTGAATGACCTACTACTGGTTTGCAACAAGACAAGTAGAAAAATAAAGAGAATCATTTAGAAACTCGTACAGCAAGTAGACGTCACAACATCCAAGACTGTGACCATTTTTCTAGAAATTCATTGTTATTTTATTTTACAACAGTATCAGTTCATGAAAACTTGGGAAAAACAGACACTGGTTCTTCACCACGGACAGGTTGAGAAACACTTCCCTGAACAATGTGGCTGGCCAGACGATGGTGTCTTAAAATGTACCTATGATTTTGTTTTAATCTGGTAAGGTAAGGTGACAGACAGAGACAACTGCCTTTGAAGGAGGAGTTTATTCCTTACAGTTTCTCAGAGAAGGGAGCATGGAGGGCCTCATGGGGAGGTTCTAGGGTTAATAAGGAGGCAGAAGGGGTGACGGGGAAAGCATGGCCGAGTCTGCACTGTGGTTTACTCAGGAACAAATAGGTGAGGCAGAGTAGATTGCTCAGAGTAATCTTTGAGCAAGTTTAGGATTGGACAGTTAATTCCAGGCAGGCTCGGGGCTATAGGAGTGGTCCCAGTTGCACAGTAGTTGGCCCTGGAGGGATTCAGAGCAGGGAAAATATTGACTTGGTGTATGAGAGTTAGATAAAAGGAAAAGGTTGGGAAACAGGGGTTTTGCATAAGAAAGGCACACTTCCAGGCAAGTAGCCTCTAGGAATTAAGCTAGCACTGGAAGGGGCAGTCCCTACCCTGCCAGCAAGGCTCCTAAAATGTCAGAGCATCCTAAAATACAGAGCACAAACATGATTAGGATAGTAAGGTCCCAAGATTGGGTGCCGAGGAGATAGGAAGTATCCTTGAGCTTCTACCTACCTGCTCAGTTGAGTTTAACATAGAACACTGAGGTTCAGAGCATAAGCTTACATGTTAATAAACTGTGCGTGGGCATATATATCTGCCTTGAGGGCCTCCCCAGAGAGAACTATGGCCAGGTCAAGACAGGACACAGACACTCCTGGACTCCTTTGCTAAATCCCATGATCACCTTTAGCACCTAACTTATTTTCTCTATTTATCTTTCACTCTTTCCCCTCACATACCTTACCATTCAGGCACACTGCCCTTAGGTCTTTATTTTCTCCATTTCCACTCTCTGTTCAGCTGTGGAAATCCTCTCGGTTCTCCTCTACAAACTTCTTAATCTTCCCACAGCACTGAGCCCCTTCCAGAGTACTTACGCTCTACTTTTTACTACAGTTTTTTAAACACATGCTTTATCTCTCCTTTAAAAAAAAATTCTTTTTATTGATTTCAGAGAGGAAGGAAGAGATCAAAATATCAATGAGAGAGAATCACTGATTGACTACCTCCTACACGCTCCCCACTGGGGACTGAGCCTGCAGCCTGGGCATGTACCCTGACCAGGAATCAAACCATGATCTCCTGGTTCATAAGTCGATGCTCAACCACTGAGTCACACCAGCCGGGCTTAGCAAGATCTTAATAGGTACGTCTGAAAGTAAGCTGTCCCATCCCAGTCAAGTACCTGAGTTCTAAACACCCCTTTATCAGTGAGGACCAGCATTTACCTACACCACCATCTTGGTTCCCCTCCAGTGTCAAAGTTCCACAGATTTTTTTGTTCTGAGAAAGTTACTTTTTACCAAAATATGTACAACTTGTATTAAACATATAATCAGTTTTATCATTATTATTTTAAAATAAATCAGTAAATATTTAAAAATTTAAAAATTATAGTTTCTTCTAATATAATAAAAGCACATTTTATTTTATTTTATTATTATTTTTTTAAAATATATTTTATTGAGTTTTTACAGAGAGGAAGGGAGAGAGACAGAGAGTTAGAAACATCGATCAGCTGCCTCCTGCACATCTACTGGGGATGTGCCCGCAACCAAGGCACACGCCCCCGACCGGAATCGAACCTGGGACCCTTCATTCCGCAGGCCGACACTCTATCCACTGAGCCAAACCGGCTTTGGCAATAAAAGCACATTTTAAAAAGCTCTTTAAGCCCTAACCAGTTTGGCTTAGTGGATAGAGCGTCGGCCTGCCGACTGAAAGGTCCCAGGTTCAATTCCAGTCAAGGGCATGTACTTTGGTTGTGGGCACATCCCCAGTGGGAGGTGTGCAGAAGGCAGCTGATCGGTGTTTCTCTCTCATCGATGTTTCTAACTCTCTATCCCTCTCAGAAAAAGAGAACTGATGCAACACAATAATTAAAATACTTTGCAAAAATGGACTCAACCTAATATTTATAAACTTTCCTAAACCCTAAAAACACAGCAGTAATTTTATAGGGAAATGGGTTTGGCAGATGTCTCAAGAGGGTGCCAAAGACCTGGCAGTGAAGGACACTGATATACACTGAACTGTGCTGTGGGAAACTGAAGCCACATTCATTGTTAAGCCAAGAGGAGAGATGACCATGCATGCGTGGAAGTGAGTAAGGGGATGATTACAGACTGCAGTGCTTACGGACACCAGCTTTGCTCTGCAGTCAGAGGGACCTGGTTCAAATGCTGACACTAGTATTTACTAGCTATATAACCTTGGACAAGTTAGCTAATCTCTCTAGCCCTCAGTTTCTTCAGCCATTCTTCCGGATAAAATCAGAGAAACTGCAGGAGGATCCTAGGACAAAGACTATTTACTACCTTGTGGGGCTTCTAAGCAAGTCTTGGCAGTCAGCCATGGCCTGTAGAAATCGACAATTTTTCTCAGATGGGGAAATTAGAGGAAGTGAACATTTTCATGCAAAGCAGGACCTCTCAGAAGCCCAGATTTGTGCTTTGAGCTATGGAGCAATCAGTACAACTCTGTGCTAAAGTGTTTGGATTAATCAGAGACCATTCAGTAGCAAAGTGTTAACAGCACTAACTAGCTCAGTGATGGTTTGCCAGTGAAAGGCGGGATTACAACAAAGCTGCAATCACACTTTCCCCCCAAAGAGGCTGCCCTAGGAGAAAGGTGAGGTGAAGGTGAGAGAGCTGGCTCCAGGCCATAAAGAAGTCCCAGATGGGGTTAAGTATCAGTTTTATAAAAGTCCTTCATTTATTTGTCCAACACATATCTGAATGCTAGCCATGTGCAAAGAAGCAAGTCTTGGCTTTAGGGCTTTAAGAAGAGGATATGAACATAAGAAACTATAATATCACAGAGAGTAAAGAGGTATGTATAATATAGAATGAAAAGATGAAATAATTTCCAGTTGGATGTGGAATGGGGGAGGTCAGGAAATGTTTCTTCAGAGAAGAATGTGAAGAATAAGCATGATGCAGACATTCAGAGATGGAAAAATGGGGCATCTTAGGCTGTATTTAGAGCAAAATAGAGGGTAGAAAACAAACACATGTGAAAAGCACCTAGTAGTTCACTCCGTTTAAGAATAGGACGCTTAGTGACTAGCAGGGGTGGGCAAACTTTTTGACTCGAGGGCCACAATGGGTTCTTAAACTGGACCGGAGGGCCGGAACAAAAGCATGGATGGAGTGTTTGTGTGAACTAATATAAATTCAAAGTAAACATCATTACATAAAAGGGTACGGTCTTTTTTTTTTTTTTTTTTTAGTTTTATTCATTTCAAACGGGCTGGATCCGGCCCGCGGGCCGTAGTTTGCCCACGGCTGGACTAGAGACTGAAAAGGCAGATTGTGTCCAGGAGAAGGGGTTGGGACTTCATTAGTAAGTAGAGTAAATCTGATTACAGGAATTCTCTCTCCCATTCTTATTAACTATTTTAAACTGTCGATATTTTCTTTAAACCCCTACTCAACCTCTCATTCCCTTCAATAAGATTTTAAATTTTCTACATTATTGAAAACTAGAGACTGTCGGGTGTTTTCTTCCTCAGCTTCCTACTCCCTACCTATAAACTTATCCATGCCCAACCTCCCCTTTTCCCCCAGTGTTTTGGGGAATAAGGAGCCCGTTTCCTATTAGAGACTACATCTTCCAAGATTGTGTTCTATTTTCTTTTCTGTTCTACCTCATTTTCTACCTCCATCTCCCCTTCTTCAGGGCTTCCCTCCTCCCATACTACAAAAATGCTTGTTTTCACCCATATTCTTTAAATAAGCCCGAGTGAGAAGTCTATGCTCATTGTCTCCACTTCCCACTCAATATAACATCCATCCTTACCCTGCACTGAAACGTGACTTTAAAGTTCTCAGTGCTTTAGATTGTCAAATTCAACAAACATTTCCACTTCTGACCTCACGAAGCATCTCTGTTAAATTTCAATCCATCGGTCACTTCCCTACTTTCTCTAACCCTTGTGTCCTCTTGGCTTCACTGAACTCTTGGTTCTCTTAGCATCGCTAATGGCCACTCATTTATTTTCCTTCATGAGCTTCATCTCTGCTGCCCGTGGACACCAGTGGTTGTATCTTTGGCCCACTGTTCTGTCACTCGACACAATATTTTTGAGTAATTTCATTATTTCAATCAGCACTCCTCAGCTTAGCACCTCTTCCGTGAGCTATCATTTGACTGTATGTGTGCCTAAAAGACCACTCTATTTGGTTATCCAACAAATAATTCCACTGGGTATATCCAAACTGGAACATACTTTTCTTCAAATGCTCTTTCTTCTAACTGCTCCCTCACCAACACACACATACATTACCTGAAAATTTTTGCTGAACCTCTGGGTTGGGATAGATCTGTGTCCTCCAAAATAACCCAGCATATCTCAGTTATGAAATATTGCCATCAATGCTATTATGTAAGTAACTTTTTAATGTGTCAGGCTGCTCCACTATACTGTAAGCTTCTACGACAGGGATGGTAATGGCCACTCACTTATTTTTTAACCTCTAGGAATCATCTTTTAACCTCTAGGACCTAGCATAATTCTTGACACATGGCAGGCACTCCATGAGTAATGAGAGCTATGTTTTAGGAAGCCATCTGCTGACAGTATATAAAACACAAAGCAGAGGGAGGACCAGAGGGAATGAAACTGTGGTGGATAACTGTAGAAGAACAAAATTATACAAGTCTGAACTAAGATCAGATTAATAAGAATAGAAAGAAGGGAATAGACATGTGAGATTCTGTTATGATAAAATGAATAGGACTAGCAAAAGACTGAACTGGGAAGAGAGGGATGCAGAAAAGACACACAATGGCTCCAGCTGGGTGGCTCAGTTAGTTGGAGCGTCCTGTACACCAAAAAGATGGCAGGTTCGATTCCCAGTCAGGGCACATACCTGGGTTTTGGGTTCAATCCCTAGTCAGGGTGCCTGTGGGAGTCAACCAATCTCTGTCTCTGTCTCTGTCTCTGTCTCTGTCCCCCTCCTCCCTTCCTCTCTCTCCATGATCAATAAGCACATCCTTGCCCTAGCTGGTTTGGCTCAGTGGATAGAGTGCTGGCCCATGGACTGAAGGGTCCTGGATTCTATTCTGGTCAAGGGTACATGTCTCAGTTGCAGGTTCGATCCCTGCCTGGTCAGGGCATGTTCAGGAGGCAACCAATCGATGTGTCTCTCTCACATCAATAGTTCTCTCTCTCTCTCTCTCTCCCCCTCCCTTCTATTCTCTCTAAAAATCAATAGAAAAATATCCTCAGGTGAGGATTAACAAACACAAAAAAAAGCAATGAATCATCCCTGGGAAACAGGAAGACACTGGATACAATGCCATAACCAATAACTGTAATCTATTCTATACCTTACAAACTTTCCAGCATTTCTTTAAAATGGGGAATTAAATGGCCTAAAAATTGGATTTTAGTGGCTGGTGTTTTTTGAAATAAAAAAATATGTTATGTGATATTTACTGTAATAGAATGCTCAGTAATTATCCATAAGTGCTCCCCCCTCTCTTTCTCTTAGTTTTCCCCATTTACCAAAGTTGGGTAAAGTGGAGGCTTTTAATCTACCATGGGCTGATTTATCAGCATGACACTATATATCTAGAATAATTACTACAACTTGCCACATTCCAATAAGGTGACCTAAAGAGTTTCAGCACATTTTAAAATCTACAGTCATGTGCAATTCTTTAACAGGGGTGTTTGTGCTAAATTCTCATGTTCAGATGCTAAGAGGGGAACAGTTCTTCCTGATGTTTTAGAACACGGGCTTGCTGAGGAGACACAGACTTTACGCCGCAGTATGTCTGCCAAAGGTCGTCACATTGTCCTAGGCTGCGTTAGAGCAGCGATGGTCCTAATATGCCAGTAACTCTTCCTCCCAGAAGAGAACAACCAGGAGTATGGAAAGGCAAGCCCTAGGATGCAGGGACGGGTCTGGAAAATGTAAAGCCAAAGAGGAATAAGAGAAAAGTGAGATTAGGAAAACCAGAATTTCTTAGGCCGTCTGACCCAGCGCAAAGAGTTCACCTGATTCATGATGGAAAATTTCCTCCCGATCCTGTTGTCTGGCAGCCGAAAGCCCTTCCTCCTCATACCATCTTCTGACTCGGACTTAAACACCTTCTCAGGATCCCCTTTCTCCTCTCCTTCAGAGAGTTCCTTTTGCTTCCTCTTCCTCCTCCGGTTCCGTCTTTCCTTCGCGCTCTTGGAACTGAGCTTAGACATTTCCGAGGAGCTCCTAGGTGAGCCTCCCTCTTCTTCACCTTCTTCCTCGATGGCATCTTCTGAGACAGTTCCTGCTGAAGTGGCCATCGCAGCAGCCTAGGAAAGGAGCCAGAGGCACAGATCAGATCAGAACCACTCACCTGGAGCCCCCGGAGCCAAGCAGTTAGTGCGGGTCATTTCCTTTTCCTTAGACGGAAAAGAGTGAGAAAAGGAAGAAGGAGAACCAGCCAGTGAGGAGACTGTGCCCAGGGCCCGGCTCTGTCTGTTTTCCAGCTGAATCTGCATTATGGCACACAGCAATGAGCAATCAGAGCAGAACCCAGTGGGGAGAACTTTGGGATTTATTCTCTTGAGTATCTTAGATAAGAATTTGGCTGCCTTCTTGGCACCAAACAATCTTTTCTGGACAACTCTGAAAATGAAACTATATTATACATATGGGCCCGACAATGTAAAAATACATGTATATTTGGATAAGGATTAGAAAGTAAAGTGTTAGGGTGGTGGCATTAAAATTTGTTTTTCAAATTTTACTTTAGAATTTTATCTATCTTATTTTTAATTACAATCAATACTTTTCTAAGACTACAGAAAATCTCTGAAGGCGATACTAATGTTCTCCTCAACAGAAAGGCTATGTTTACATGAAGCACTATCTAAACTTCTCTGGCCACTTATTTTTCCTCCACAGCATCATGGCAGCTGAACACTGAACAGTTGAGAAATTCAACAAAAGATCATATTACCAAATAATTTGGCCATTAAGACAAATGGCATAATTGCAACAACCATGTGCAGTTGTTAACTGTATTTTAATCAGATCGATAACTGCTATTTGACAATGTGCCTAGAAGCGATCAATCGGAGTGGCAATCAGATGGGGCCTTAGTCACGGCGATCTGGCAGGCGGGGCTGTGGCAAAGCATTGATCACTGACCTGTGCCTCTTCCTGCTGCTTCTTAAGCTGCTCCAACATTGCTTTGAATTCAGCCTCTTTCTGCTCTGCTTCCTCCAGTGTTGCCTGATTCTGCTCTTCATAAGCCATGGCTACCACGGCCAAGATCAAGTTCACCAAATAGAAAGAACCCACAAAGATGACCAAGACGAAGAAGATCATGTACGTTTTTCCAGCTGCTCGTAAAGTCTGCAAAGATAAAGACCATGTTCAGAGTCACTTGTATCAACTGAACCAGGCTGAAAACAGCCCGGGGGCTAATGTTCCTCTGTAGGGGCACTACTGCGTTTTGAACAGGACAGTCCTTCATTGAGTGGTACTCCTTCATATTGCAAAGCACTGTGGCAAAAAAAGCCCTCTTCCATTTCCAAAACCTCCTAATATAGTCCTTTCATAGCATTTTTTTTAATAGAAAAAAATGCCCTGGGTTAAGAATTATATTTGACTTTGTCAGTTGGTTCTAAAACAAATATAAGAAAACAATACAAGCTTTAGCTCATTTACCTACTAGCCCTCAAAGAGTATTAACAGACAAATCCCATTTCTGGGATCAGGTCCAAGTCACAGGAAGTTCCCATCTTGAGTGACATTCTTCCTTATCCTCTTGTAATAGGACGGGTTTTTAAAGAGGATATGACATAAAGCAGTGGTTCTCAACCTTCTGGCCCTTTAAATACAGTTCCTCATGTTGTGACCCAACCATAAAATTATTTTCGTTGCTACTTCATAACTGTAATGTTGCTACTGTTATGAATCGTAATGTAAATATCTGATATGCAGGATGGTCTTAGGCAACCCCTGTGAAAGGTTCGTTCGACCGCCAAAGGGGTCGCGACCCACAGGTTGAGAACCGCTGACCTAGACTAACTTCTCCATCAGAACCAGCAAAGTTAAATGACTTGCCCAGTCACCAACACAGCCCAATAGAATGGTACTGACCTTTTCTTTTTAAAAAAACTGTCACGACCTGCTTGAACAAGTCCAAATATGTTACAAATCCCCAAAACATTGATTGATCTATTTAGACTCCAAGGTCCTTGTGGATAGAAATCTTATCTTTACAATGTCTAGCACAGTGCCTTGCACAATGTGTTTAATTAATATTTCTTAAAAGGATGCCATAAACCCAAAAATCCAAAAGCAGCAATACTGCAGATGGTTTGGTGAAACAATAAGAAGTAGGAAGAGACAGCAGATTCTCAGGCCAGGCAAGAGGATGTGAGCCTCCACAGCTATACATGACTGAGCATTAAAGAAAAAGGACAGGAGCCGAAAGAATTCACTTAATTTTATAGAACAGAGAAATAACATCCTAAGGTGACTGTATAATGTTTTCACTAAAGATCTCTTACATAGAATGTGCCCAACCCCAGATAGCCTCATGCAAACATTATCTCACACACACACACACACACACACACACACACACACACACAAAAAGAGGTAGCACTTGAGAAAGAGGTATTACTTACCAATTGATATAAGTTTTCCCAATAGTCCTGGGTCATAAGGCGAAATAATGCCAAGAAGGCCCAGCTGAAAGTGTCAAAGCTTGTGTAACCATAGTTGGGATTCCTTCCTGCTTTCATACATTGGTATCCCTCTGGGCATTGCCTGAGGAAAGAAAGGGAAGTTCAGGGCTTTCAACAGTCCTGTAAGTCATCTTTATGACCTTGGAGATAATAAATAACCATCTATAGAACCAGGCCAACAAATGGGAATTTAAAATAAGAAGAAGAAGAAGAAGAAGAAAAAAAAAAGAGGGAAGAAACAAAGTAGCCAGGTCAATTTTTAAAGAAAATACGTTAGCCCCAAAATGTTAGACCCAATTAGGGCCTACTACAGGAGCACCAAGAAAAGTGAAAATACTGCCTGTTTTATCTGAAACATTATTTTAAGGGATGAGAGTAAAACTAGGTGAGCTACTTACCCAGCATCAGAACTGTTCCCACAGAGTAGAGGTTCTAGCATTCCAGGAACTGTGTAAAAATTTGCTAGAAGAGTTTGAAGAGGCAGGAAATGAATAAGGCAGATTTAAGGGAATGAGAGAATAAGGTTACACTGTCCCTAATTAGTCCCAGGAAAAAGAGTTATTGATTTTTAGCTCATATAAATATTTTCTGACAGGCTTGAAACCTGATAAGAATTCTTTCCCATAATTTTCCTATATGTATTTAAAAATTAAAAGTGCTACCATAAAGCCCTTAATGCAATGTTCTTTTCCCAGACATCTGACTTCCACTCGTACCTCAAATCTACATGCCAGGTCCAGTAGTTAACTCAAAGAGGTTTAAGAGGGTTTTCTAAGCTGGAATACATTTATATAACTTTATCCTCTATCCTTATATCTTCTCTTAACCACAGGTAAACTAGAAATCCTCACTGACCACCAGTTAACATGTCCTATATTAAATGGAAGGCATGATTCCTTTAATTTTATGTGTCCCTAAAATCCCCTTTGCAACATTTCTTTTGGCTACTTAACTGCCTTTATTTCCTCAAGAGTGACTAATTGTGATATTGCCAACTTTTCCCCATCATTTCATGGAAGTACTATTACACCAAATGTTCCTTAAAGTGCTTTGATTCCTGAAATGAAATTATTAAAATTCCTTAACTGTAATAGGATCAAATGATGCCTTAGAAATTACCTGAGTCCCTAGACTAGATCAATTACTGAGGTCTTGCAGGATTAAGAATGCTTAAGAGGTATATTGTAGACCAGTGATGGTGAACCTGTGACACGCGTGTCAGAGGTGACACGCGAACTCATTTTTTTGGTTGATTTTTCCTTGTTAAATGGCATTTAAATATATAAAATAAATATCAAAAATATAAGTCTTTGTTTTACTATGGTTGCAAATATCAAAAAATTTCTATATGTGACACGGCACCAGAGTTAAGTTAAGGTTTTTCAAAATGCTGACACGCCGAGCTCAAAAGGTTCGCCATCACTGTTCTAGACCAAATGTTTAAATGTCTCAGGCAACCCAATTAGGGAAAAAAGAATTTCTATCAAGCTACTGAGCCTGATTTTCAAAGCAAAAGTTTAGGAGTACATGTGACAAAGCTACAAAGTCTCACTTTTGGTTGTAAAGGGAGAGAAGTGGGGTGGGAGAGCTTCTGAACACAACCCCACCTCCAGGAAAGGACATGCTCCACAAAGCTACCTCCGGCAGCACCGGCATTCCTTTCTGGCCCCAACTACCTTTGTTAAAGCCAGTGGTGGCTTCTGGCCGTGTAACCTAGAGATACATTTTCCTTTCTCCTCTTGCAGGAAGGGGCCACCTACTTTTATTGTTGATATACTCGTCCCAGTCGAAGCCTCGGGTGCCGTTCTCGAGGTAGCTGTCGTTGAAGTTTATGGGCCACACCACACACTTGTTCCGCAGGTTGCCCATGAACAGCTGCAGGCCGATCAAGGCGAAAACACTCAGGCAGAACACTGTCAGGATCATCACATCTGACAGCTTCTTCACGGACTGAATCAGGGCGCCCACAATGGTCTTCAGGCCTGAGGAGACAGAACCCCCAGAATCAGAGTCACCCCACAGCCCTCCCCACCTCCCCCAGCCCCCTTCTGAGCTACTGGCTCCCACTCCTCCCCACAGCACCACCCTTGAAACCAGCCCACTTCATCTTTCATATCATGAGAATAACAATGGGTCAGCAATATCATCACTTTTTCCAGAAGTATCCATTTTCAAGCCACTAACTTTTAAAAAGAGCAAAAAAGGTTCTTCTCCAACCTGTGGCTTTTTTTCTGCCTGGAAGCACTTTCCTTGTCGTTGACTGCTTCTCAGCAACTAAATGGGTCAAGTTTTACTTGAGTTGGGGCCTTCCTATGTGCTAGTCCCTTTGCCTGGAACGCTTCCTTCTGTTCCCCTGTCCTACCTGCCTAACTTCTGCTCATCCTTCTGGTCTCAACTTAAATATCAATCCCCCAGAAAACCTTCCCTGACTTCACAGCTCTTCTCCCTCCCCATTATTGTTAGTATTTTAACAGCACCTTATACTTTCCTCTGTAGCGTTTATCGTGTTAAGTATGTCAGTCTTTTTCACAGCTGTATCTATACTTCCTAGAACACAGCAGGTACTCTGTAAATATTAGCTGAATAAACAAATGGAAAAGCCAGGAATTGAGGAGGCTTGCAGGTTGGAAAGAGAACTACTGGAAGCTCGAAGGCCAATAAGTGAGAAGGTGCAATAATATTTTCCCAAGACCTCTGGAAATGCCGGTATGTTGACAGGATTCATTATTATCAATTGAGTATTTATGGTTTGTCTTTCCATTTAAAAACACACCTTTTCTATAACACATATATGCCCTGTTTTCTACAACTGACCTTTTACTGTCCTACATTTAAGACAAAAGAAAAAATATATAATCTACTTGAATCTGAGTTTAAACGCAAGCTAATGGTTTAAATTTGAACCTGCGGGTAGATTTCTTAATTGCACAGGAGGAGATCAGTGATTGGAGACAGAAAAATATGGTTGTCGGTTCATGAGGTTTGGGTCAAAACTGGGTCTACATGGCTCTCCTGGGCATTGCCAGACATCTGACTATCCATAGGACACGGCCAACCAAGCACTGAGCACTCCAGGGTGCCATGTACCAGACGGGCAGGAGGCAGACACAGAGCCTTGACATGGGCCTCAGGAGGAATCTCGTCTCTGATCTACTTCTAAAGGCAAGAATATTGGATGGAAATACACGGGAAATCCCTATCCTGGCTCTGAAGTGGGAGGCTAGGTGGATCATTCCTAATCTTAACCAAGTTACACCACCTACTTATACGACCTGAGCAAAATACCTAACCTCTTGGAATGTCATACTTTTCATCATTAAAATGGGAATAATTTTGGTCAAATATCATAGGGCTCTTGTGAAGATTATGCATGATTCATATAAACACTTAACACACCACCTGGTGCACAGGAAATGACTCAAATGTTAACCATTTTTGTCTGAACCTCAGTTTACTCATCTATAAAAATGCATTTATAATACCAACCTCATTGGGTTGTTGTGAGGTTTAAATTAAGATAATGAATGCAAAATATTAATTATAGTACCTGGCACTTAACACTCATTAGCTATCACTTTTATACATATGCTGCCCTCCTCAAAGAGATATGACTGTGATAATGACACTGTATAGCTAACCTCATATGATAATGATCTAATTAATGGGTGTATGAACATGACTTCTCTTTTCCAAGCAACTACCTTGAATTTTCAAAGTTCAGTCAAATGGAATTTTCTATGTGAGTCCAATAGCAGTAATGGGCCTGGCACAAACAGGCACTTAGTATATTTTTATTGAAAGATTAAATTAGTGAGAACTTTTTTTCTCACAGATATCCTGAAAGAGATCTAAGAGAAATTAAAGGAGTGGGGAGGGGGCAAGAGTTAGACCATAGAGATGTAAAGTGTGTAGAACCCCGTGCTTTCTTATAGAGTGGGCCTTCCATGTTGCCACCAAAGAGATTAGAAAGAAATTGCCTGGGTTCCAGGACACAAGGCCTCTCTAACCTGATTCCTTTTCACAGGGCTGTACAGAAAGAACAGTAGACAGGGAATCAGAAAGCAGGAATTCTGGTCCTGGCTCAGCTACTGCTTATGACCCTCTGTGTTTCAGAACAAGTTTAAGTCATTTTTCATTTTTCTTAAAAATATATTTTATTGATTTTTTACAGAGAGGAAGGGCGAGAGATAGAGAGTTAGAAACATTGATGAGAGAGAAACATCGATCAGCTGCCTCCTGCACATCTCCTACTGGGGATGTGCCCGCAACCCAGGTACATGCCCTTGACCGGAATCGAACCCGGGACCTTTCAGTCCGCAGGCCGACGCTCTATCCACTGAGCCAAACCGGTTTCGGCTTAAGTCATTTTTCAGTCTTATTTTCTCATACACAGAATGTGGACAAACATGGGAATACATGGGCAGTGGAAGAGAAGCTGAGGATCTGCTCTCAAAGTCTTTTAAAACAAGTCAGAGATACTTGTTTGAGATTACCAGTAAGTAGTTGAAATTTCAATCTTCTATTCCTAAGGCCCTGGGAAACTGTATCATAATCACAGAGCTAAGTAAGATGGTATTGGTGGTATAAAATAGAAGGCAGCCATAAAGAAGTAAAAATTGTTCCAGTGTTACGGAACTTATTTCGTTAAGTTTCTGAGGAATAGAAAAGTCCTTCATTTTATTTGGCTGGATTGGGACAGGTCTATACTGGGTCAATAATTCAATTCTAGGCCCCTAAAATTATACGGTTCTGTTTGCAGAGTCAAAGATTGATTTTTAAAAAAGTATAGTTGAACAGGTCACTGAAGAATGTTTGTAGAGTTTCTTTTCTTGGGCTTCTTTATAGGGCATCTACACAGCCATTTCTCCTGAATGGTTCAGACAATCACCTATCTGAACACCAGATGACTGTTCAAGGTCTCTTCTATTTCTACTTTAAATAACTTGAGAGCTCGGCTGGTGTGGCTCAGTGGTTGAGGTCCCTGATTGGATTCCTGGTCGCACATGCGGGATTAAAGGCTAGATCCCCAGCTGCAGGCTTGATCCCCAGTAGGGGGCATACAGGAGGCAGCCGACGTATAAGTCTCATCATTGATGTTTCTATCTCTCTCCCAGTCTCCCTTCCTCTGAAATCAATTAAGAAATGTTTTAAAAAATATAAATTGAGACATGAGCTGTAAGCTGCCATTTGTACAGGTAACAAGTGTATAATAATACAAAAATCAAACCAATGCATTTGTGATATAAATAAATAAATTTGAAAAAATAACCATACAATTTTAGCATGAGTCTAATCTGATTTTCCTAGGGTAGGAGCTCCTTGGATGGTTCCATCCAAGCCCATGTAATAGGACATTCCTGGCCAGGAGCTCAGACTACCCCGTTTCATAATGGTGGGCTCCCAGCAACCTTGTTTGTAGGAAGTGACCTTCTGTTAGTAGGTTACAGATGACAGGATAGACATCCGGTTTAAATCCAGATCATTTCCCCCAGAAATTTGAAACAGGACAAGAGACAGCCCAGTAGTCTTTTTATATAAACTTGGGAGCTAAGTGGTAGCCATATTCTGTCATTAAATCAGAATACACCTGAGAAGTAAAGGCATTTAGTATGCTAAGAGATAGAAAAGGGAAATAGAAACATGGAGAGAGGCAAGAGGCAGGAAGACAGAGTACTTCTGGTATCTGGGGCTTTCTGGCTCTACATTCTGTTTCACTGGCTTCCAAAAGCCCAAAACATTCCAGCCCTTAGATTCCTGAAGTACTGCTGTATCCTGCACCCAGAGATGCGCAACTAACACACCAACCATACACGGAACTCTTCACTCTCCTGGGGATGGACTTGAACACGCACACACAGCTGGTTTAATAGCTCTTCTCCATGAACCAGATGTCACTGCTGAAGAAATATGTAAACCCGAGTCCAGAAAAGTGTGAAAAAATTTCTTCAGCTCGGCCAGTGTTGCTCAGTGATTGAGCATTGACCTATGAACCAGGAGGTCACGGTTCCATTCCTGGTCAGGGCACATGCTCATGTTGCAGGCTTGATCTCCAGGGGGCGCGTGCAGGCAGCCGATTCTCTCTCATCATGGATAATTCCATCTCTCTCTCCCTTCCTCTCTGAAATCAATAAAAATTTATTTTTAAAAATTCTTCAAGTGTTTTACTTGAAAATTTAAGGCATAGATCAACTTCTTGGTAGGAGTTCAAGAAGTCTGAAGTAGAAGCTTAGATTGGAAATTGTATTCAACTATTTATACTTCAGAGGGGTTCAGAGAAACAAATCTTAATTAAGCAAGAATAATCTTAACTAAATAACATTAACTAAGGCCATCTAAAAAGTTTATTATCCAAGATTCTCACCCAGTTTGCTAGGAGAAAATTAGAGGAAGGTACAGGAAGAAGAAAGGTGGTGTAGCTTAATGCTTGCAGGTCAAGTTTGGCACTGGATTGCATAGCAATATTAAATATAAATGGTCACTATAGTATACACTGCTCTCAGCCAAGACTCTTTTCCTTCCATTAGGGTTGATAATTGCAAACAACCATGTTTGCAGACATCAATGCCAATTTATGGAAATGATGCCATCAATGCATTTCTTAAACTCAAGTCTTGACAGCAGTGGCTGCCATGTACTAGTAAGTGCAGCCAAGCAAAAGCGCTCCCTGAAACCACCAACACAGGCCCCTAAAGGCAAGAAGCTGCTGGTGAATCCCTGACCTGATATGTACGAGAATGGAGACTGGCACTGTTCTGTCTGTGAAGACAAGCTGTCTTGCTTCTTCCATTGGCTCACACACCAGAACAAGCAAGATACTGACTGAAAATGATTATCCAAAACAGAGCAGAATGCTCCTTCCAATGACTCCTACACAACAGAGTGTGCAACAGCAGCCATGTGGGGGCAAATTGGACAGCAAGAACTCTTGGAAAAGGCTAACATTAACTAGCACTGGGATGTCTGAGCAGAGCAGTTAGTACATCTACATTTATTATAGATCAAGGAAAGACAACTAGACCCAATGTACAGAAAGGTCAGCACCTGAGAAGAAGTCAGACGTTTCATGAATTCTGAGAATTAGGTGAAGCCACTACAATCCCTCCAACAAATGAACAAGCCTGATGATGTTTAGTCCAGGGAAACCAGCCATGCATACTGGCATCAAAAACTTCCACCATGGTGATGCCAGATTACAAATAAAGTACATTTATATTTCCTAGTTTGTGGCTCAGGTTGAGAAATCTAACTGGTCTGAAGTAGCGTGAGCTAATTATCCTACAAAATTTACATTGGAACAGGCCTCAATAGCAACAACAAGCAGCTGCTCACCCCAGGGGAAAGAAAAGCTCCCCAACCCCCAAGGTCTGGTTTGGCCCAGACAAGTGCGAGGAGTAAATCATGCCGGTCAACTTTCCTGCTGCAGATTAAATCCTCACAAGGATAGTTCTCGAAGGTTCTTCAGGTCAAGAGTAATTTGGGAGAGATTTGGGGGCCACAGATTTATTTACTTGAGACCAGATTCAAATCACAAAGTCTGACAAAACCTAACTAGCTCTCAAAGGTAGGCCAAGTGGGATCCCATGTGTCTTCAATGTTTTTCCACTTAGGACACTGTGTTAAAAAACTTTTTTCTTTTTTAATTGATTTCAGAGAGGAATGAGAGGGAGAGAGAGGTAGAAACATCAATGATGGGAGAATCATTAATCGGCTGCCTCCTGCATGCCCCACGCTGGGGCCCGAACTCACAACCCGGGCATGTGCCCTCATCGGGAATCAAACTGTGATCTGGTTCATAGGTCGACACTCAACCACTAAACCACACCTGTAGGGACACTGTGTTAAACTTTAGTTACCTTTTTTGAGAATGCAGTGTGGATAAAGGAGAAATATAAAAGCAACTGGATTATTAACTAGAGTATTTTAAGAGACACAATGAGCCTAAACATAGTCTTAAAACACTTTCTATATCCCTTCACTAGAAATTGGCATATTCATAATGTATACATTTAAAGAAAATGCTTTCTTAAATGCAAATCTGGGGTGGGAAGGAGAAGGCCCATCATTCTCCCGGCATCTTCTTATCTGACCCCACAGTTAAAAGAGAAAGTAACAGAAATCAAAGCAGAGAAATAAAAAACCAGAGAGAAAAATAATCAAGAAATCGCAACTCTGAAGAGAACAAAATGATATTAAAACAATGTTGACAAGTAGAGAAGTCGAAGTGCTTTTGGGGGAGCCATTTAAGTGATGGGAATGAAAAGGAAGTGGTGAGGGAGGCCCTCCTGCCTGGTTTCACTCACGCCAGTAAGTGATGCTCTCTGAGAAAAACACGAGACACCTGCTTTGAGATTTCCACCCTGCCCTTGGGCCTGCCAGTCCTACGCACAGAGTCAAAGCATGCGGAAGACGAAACTTCTAGCAAAGTCACTAAGAATTTCTGTACGCAGGTCCTCGGTAAATATAAACTGAAAACTAAGTTTTCAGACATATGACTTTCTACATGGAATACTTAAATATCAAGTTGAATCTGGAAAATTCCAGACCAAAGGAAAAGGGTCTCCTTCTGTGAGTTTTAGCACAGGGTTTGTGTGCATTGTTCTCCAAGTCAAGTCCTCTGAAGCAAAAAGGAAGCATGAATGACACATATCCAGGTCTCAAATTAGCATATAAAAGGGTCAGGATGAGGGTTCGGTCTTTTCTAAGCTAAATCAAAGCTTCTCGTATACAAAAGGCTGGAGCTCACTAATGCACTGTACTCTCCGATCTTCTGGGAGTCCTAGCAGCCCTGACGCACTCAGAATATCTACCAAAGATGCTCAGAGGAAGGACAGCGTCAGCCCCGGGAGCCGGGTGAGTGGTCTGGGAAAGGGAAAACTCTCAGGAAGGGAACTGAGACTTGGAGAGCAGGCCCCAGGCCAGTTCTGTTGTTGATCTCACTTGTTTGTGACAACTCTGGCAAAAACCTATAATCGAACTGGGAACAGGAAAAGGCAAAGAAAGCAGTCATTCCACTGAAGTGATCCATGACAAAACTTGTTATGAAAAACAATGGTTCTTACTAAGAGAGAACTATATCCCAGCTCTACAACAGTGGAGTTAAAATGACTTAGATTGCCAATCAAGAGGTGGCCCAGGTCTCCTGACTCATGCACTGGTGCTCCCACCCTGGGAGTAGACCTGGGTAACAGGCCGGTGGGAAGAGGACCACAGCCTCCATGGGAAAAGGAAAGCAGAGCAGGCGAGTGCAGAATGTTACATAGGATGGCAGCAGTACCTCACGAGGGACGCATCGTTTACCAAATAAGCATTCACTCCGGATTTCTCTTACTAACTCTATGTAGAATGTGAAAAAAAGAATTTAGGATTAAAAGTCACACTTTAATTCAAGCATCAATTATATCATTCACTGACAGTGGACTCTTATTGGCTTTATTTTCCTTTAAAAGTTACATTTCATACCAGTTAATCTCCTAAAGCCAGCTCATTTGGGGTGCTTCTAGAAACAAGAATTCAGAAGTCTATTTCAACTGTGAAGCTGACGTCTAAATTTTGATACAAATCCTTTCTTTGGGTTTAGGTTTCTTCTTTATAATAACTGCTACTACTACAATCATTTATGGAGCACTGCTATGCACCAGAAACTGTGTTTATTTATATATATAGTACTGGAGTATTAAGGATGAATAATGTGACATCAGTCAAAAGCTATCTTGCAGTAATGCTGTGGTCAGAAATTAACCATACAGCACAGAGACAGAAGCTAAAAGCTAGACCAGAGATAGCATCTGCTGCCCTAGTTAGTGAACAGAACACAGCTTTCCAATTTAATTCTGGAAGAGAAGTTCTGAGATCACAAGAACATACAGAGACAGATGCCTTGTGGAATACGATGGGGGAAGTGAGCAGAAACATGGGATCATATTTAAAAAGAGGCCAGAGGAGGAAAGAGACCAAAGGAAAAGTAGAAGTAAAGACATGGTGCTCCAGATGCTTTAAACAAATAAGACAAGGCCTGCCTATGGATCAGGCCACTGCCAATGAGGCTGCCTGGAGGATGAGCTGGGCTTTCCGTCAATGGGATTTAAAAGGCTAGAAACTAAACCTTGGTAAGTCAGGGAGGGTTTTTTGCCAAGAAGGAAATACTCCAACTGATACCCAAACTCTGTTGATAAGGAGTAAGTTACCACAGCTGAAGACAAAGGAGTTCATTTTCAGTAGGGCTCAATGACTGGCCCACTTCATGGCCCAAATTTATAAATGGAGGAACGGGGTTGCCTTCCTTGGAGTTCTTGCTGCTACATTCTACATCTGTCCTCTCCAGGATGCAACCTTTGTGTTTCCCTCTGGTACCTCATATTTAGATAATGTTAAAAAGGGGAAAAGAGAAATGTTTCTGAGCCAGCCACAGGAGAAGAACCATGTGATGCCAGGAACAGGATGCCTTCATGTCCCTGTTTCTACAAAAGTGCCGCGGGAAGTCTGGTCTCTTGTCTGAATACAAACAATCAGCAACAATATAGTCCTGACTTCTGCCGTGTTACTGCCAGTGTATCCTAGGCTCACAAGACTAATGAAAATATCTCTCCTACTAGACATCAAGAATGCTCGTTAAAAAGATAGTTCAATATTATCAGGTAGCAAGGATTTAAACTAAATTAAGGCATCTTAACCTGGGGCCCACAGAAGGGTTTCGGGGGGCGGGGGGTGTCTGTGAACTTTGATCCGATTCTCAAAAGGATACAAAACCTTCAAGGTTAAGGACTACTGAATCAGGTCAACCAGGACCAAAAAGAAAAGCAACCTTTTAACCACTCACTGATTCCTTTTCTTTCTTCTCAAATTTCTGTACTTTTTGTTAGCCCATACCTTCAGATGAATTTTATCTTACCTTTGATTTTTTTTAACAGCACCTGCATATGCTTCATTGGGATTTATGTTTGAGAATGGTCTCTGACTATATGTCTACTGGTTCTTATTAATGAAACAGATATAGAAGATGATTATTAAGTAATTATTAAGGTTCAGTTCACTAACTCAAGTTCTTAAATCCTATATAATAAAAGCCTAATATGCTAAGTATCCGGTCGACCGGTCGGCCGTTCAACCAATCAAAGCGTAATATGCTAATGATATGCTAAGGCTGCTCAACCACTCACTATGACGTGCACTGACCACAGGGGGCTGACAGTCGACCGGTCAACCAGTTGCTATGACATGCACTGACCACCAGGGGTTAGCTTGCTGCTGGGGTCCGGCCGATCAGGACTGAGCGAGATGGGCCGGACATGCCCTGGAGCCCTCCTGCAGTCCCTCCCCGGCTGGCCAACCTCCCACATTCCTCCCTGGCCCTGATCATGCACCTGTGGGGTCCCTCGGCCTGGCCTGCGCCCTCTCGCAATCCGGGACCCCTCAGGGGATGTCGGAGAGCCGGTTTTGGACCGATCCCACAGGCCAGGCCGAGGGCCTCTAGTTTGTCTATAATACTGGACTAGTTAACTGGGTAGGTCTCTTATGTGATTAAGTGACCCCATTAACACAGTAACAATAAAAGTGCAATTCTTTGAGTAACATCCCATCAGCAAATCATGCGATAGGAAGCATAGAAATCATAAGCGATGGAATGATGGTGAATGTTAAAATTACTGTAATTCCATGAGGCCAGAAAGCAAATGATTTATATTCAAAGAGATAGCTTAGCTCTGTGACAATTTTCTCAATATTGTGAAATCCAAGTGATTCTTAAGCACGTGCTTTTTTAGAAGCATGGATGGAATGGGGCTGCATGCCTGGCAAGCGCTGTCCGAGAAAGTGCCCAAAGGGCCATTCCAGAGAACGTCTCCAGGTAAACACATGCGGAATGCAAGGCCATATCAAATGTGCTGACACCGGTTGAGAATGTAGTGGACAAAATGAATGGCAGGGGAAGAGAAGATGAGGCAAAGTCAGTCTTGTGTTTAGATTTTCTCACCTGGAATTACAGAGATAGTTTTCAAAGCTCGGAGAACCCTGAATGTTCTCAGCGCTGAGACATTGCCCAGGTCCACAAACTCTGTCACATATCTGCAGTAAGGGAGGTCACACACAGACACAAATGACAAACACAGACACAAACACAAACACCAAAGGAAGAAAACAAAACCACAACAAAACAAAAAGTACAATACGTCACGTCAGGGCCCTAACCCAACACCTAACACCAACCCCGGGCCATCTTACCTGGGATTACCGAAATAGTTTTCAAAGCCCTCAGTACCCTGAAAGTGCGTAGAGCTGAAACATTGCCTAGGTTTACAAACTCTGTTATATACCTGCAGAATCAAACCAAAGTTAACTTGTAATGGTACCACTGGGCGAGGGTTTGAGAATGGGGGGGAAGAAAGGGTCTTACACACAAGCTATGATTTCATTTTTTTTTCCTTGAAAAAGAAAAGTTTCAACATATAAACATTTAAGGAACATTTTTTTTTAATTGAGCCAGGAGAATTTAAAAGTATATTTGAAAGAACTGATACAGCCAGGAGATTCCTGGAGCTTTACTCTTTTAATCAGTATTGTGATATGCGGGTCTGAATCAGAAGGGTTACTCTTGGCCAATCACTTGAGGCCAGGAGGTAACAAAGGCTTATGTCCCATGTTTTGTGCACAATTTCTTAGGAAAAGGAGATATATTTCTGTAGCAGGAGCCCCATAAAACCAAGTATACATTAAAATAACCCCTTAGTTGACAATGGCAAAAATGCCTAAATGTCTGTATATATGACTTATCCAAAAGTTGTTTGCATATCTTTGCAGTTATGCCTAAAGATGAAATTTCAGCCTATGACATACAAAAGCAGGGCTCAGGAAAATCCAGGTCATGAGATCAGAGCAAATATTATACTAAATGCCCATTTTATCACCAGTCCTGTGCCAAGCAAGGACACTTACATTTCAAATGAACACAAATGTGTTCAGTTTCATAATGCTGGAAAGCTAGAAATTGCCTTAATATAACAGAAAGTCAAAGTTCCAGTTTCACATATTCGATGCATATCGTTCACTTACATTGTACAGTGGAAATACATCTTTCTATCTGCTGCTCAGACCCATACATACACTCAATCTCTTACACATCTGCATGCACACACCAGAACTCACATACAACCTAGACAACACCCTTATTCCGGCTACCAAACCATCAAGTGCTTTCTCAACCTGGAAATAAAAACAATAAAGTCTGCTATAACTCTTCTATCATCAGCTAAGTTTCCCAGGCATACATTTTCATTGTCACAACAGAAATTACGAAGAGCACTAGCATACCAATGTGGGGCTACATTGTTCTCCAGCAATAGTTTGAAGTTCTGGTCAGTATTTCTTTAGAAATCAACCAGTTTGGATATATCTTGGCTCATGTTTTGATTCTAAAATGTGCTCTGAAGTCTGTAACATCTGGCTTGCCTCGTGAAATTATAGGAAATAAAATATACCCAGGAAACTGATTTTCAATTGAAGATTTGCACCTAAAAAATTTCAAGTCTTCACCAAGGCACTCTAGTGATAAATGTGTAATCCGAGGTCAATATTATGAGGGGGAAGAAAATATGAGAGAGCATTATTAGGAAATCACTTCCTGCTATCTCTCCCAGCTGTAAAGCCTCTGCTTACCTTCTCCCATATAAACCTGCCGTCACTGCCTGAGCAGAGGCCCTCACAAGCAAGAATCATAAGCATAAACCCATACGGCCTTACAGAGTTGTCCATTAATTCCTCATACAACTGTGCCCACAAACGCACACTTACACTATCATACAAACACCCAGGAGTACAACCACCCACAATTGCACCCAGAACACCAAAAAAGTAAGCAGAGAACTTACGCCATCATGATGACACTGAAATCTAACCAGTTCCATGGATCCCGTAAAAAGGTGAAGCCATCTATGCAGAAACCTCTTGCAATGATTTTAACTAGTGATTCAAATGTATAAATCCCTGTGAATGTGTACCTGTCAAAGAAATGGATAGCGTGAGGTCATTTCTGAACAGCCAGAAACGATAGGCACATCTTTTAAGATAATGTACTTGCCTCGGTGTGGCTTCAACCAACAGAGACAAAACAAAAAGGACATAGCCAATGCAGCAAAATAGAAGCGAGGAAGAGAAAGGGACGCTTCCTGGAACACACAAATCAAGAACTTTGGAATGTTGTGCTGGGTCTTGACAGGTATCACACATATGTACCTCTGCACTGCCATCTGTATGTGATCATTTCCAATCAGGGGAGGCAGCCCCAGAGCTATTTTTAACTTTAAACAAGTCAAAATGAAGGGAAAGGTAATATTGGAGAAGAAGGTAGTATTGTCAGGAACTGAGGGTAGGAGATGGTGATGTGGCAGCAAGTCAAAGGCACCAGCCAGCACAGGAAAAGATGGGGGTGAAGGGCAGGAACTTCCAGAGCCTTTCTCTTTTTAGAGTTGACTACTGATAGTTCCTAAATCCTACATTTATATATCTCACCCCTCTCTGTGAAGTAAAAAATAGGCAATTAACTATTTTCCCCCCTGATGGACAAACTGTGGCAAGGCAAGATTCAGTGACTAAAAATGAACTAAACAAGCGGTCAAATAAATAAACAAGCTACTTACTCCACATTCTTCGACCAGTCGGGAGGGTTACTAAAAGTCATGAATACACAGTTGGTCAAAATAGTGCACATAATGATCATGCTAAATACTGTAGAGAAGAGTCAAGGGAGAATGCGCAAAACTGGAGAAGACACAAAGTCTGACCACTTTATTTTTTTCTCAGAAAACAAACACGTTGCACATGGGGTATCATGAGACCTAAACCAGTAACCTGAAAGAAGGCAAAGCACAGGAGAGGAGGAAAAGGTGAGGTGATATGAAAACCGTGGCCACCACAGAATTCCCACGGTGTGTATGAACAGCTGGCCAGAGAATCATGAATGGACACAACAGAACGTCCACGCGCTTTCAAAAAGGCCGTCCTTGTGCCGCTCCTTTGGGATAAAACATTTTCCTCTCTTACCACTTTCACCTCAAGGATGGAATAAGCCCCTTCGTGCACAGTAACCAAAAATCTACCAGTCTGCCAGACTCAAGGTCACCGGGTGAGAAAATAAATTAAATTTAATCTACATTACTCAGTACTCATTTATTGTTAGTTACCTTGCATAACTCATTATTTGAAAATCTACATGTAATTAAGGGTTCACTTACCCCCGAGTCCTCCTAGGGGCTGAACTACTCTTGGGGGGCAAGGCAATAGCCAGTGTGTGCTGAATTTGTCTAATTTGGGAAACCTGTTGTGACATGTTGGGTAAGGATTTCAAGGGCATCCACACCATCACATGTCTAAGAACTAAGCAATGGGCAAATTCACCTGGTCATTCTGGAAGTGCTCAGGAACGTTTGTGGATAGCAAAGTACTTAGTTGCCATTTCAGTTTCATTCACAACCCTTCTCGGCCCTTTCTGTTCTTGTCTACTGAGAAAAATTAAACTGCTTTAGGTCTGGAGTTACTCAAACACAAACTGTCATTTTAACAAGCACAGAAGCTGCATCTCATTTGTTGCTAATTCACTCTTTCTTGCTAATGGCATTCACCGTCTTCATTCTAAAGGGTGTCCCAAAATTCACGCAAGAAGTAATTTTGATAGAAAACACAGGTTTATAATTAAAAATTGTAAATTTTTTATTGATTCCTAAAGTATACAGTATAGGGTTATGTATGGAATAGCATATCGGGTAAATGGCCTCCACAGCTTTGCTGGCACATATGCACTCTTTTGTTGAAATTTTCCATGACCGTTTTGCATATATGTGGCTGAATTTCCTTGATACAGCGCTCAATTTCCTCCTTCAAGGCATGGGTGGTCGTGGGCTTGTTGGCATAAACCTTAGACTTCAAAAAACCTCAAAGAAAAAAGTCCAACGGCGTTAAATTGATGATCTGGGCGGCCAATTCTGATCACCAAAATGGGAAATTACATGACCAGGAAATGACTCATGCAGTAATTTAATTGTTTCTCAGGCTGTATGGCATGTGGCACCGTCTTGTTGAAACCACATGTCGTCCACATCCATATCTTGCAATTTAGGCACAAAAAACTGGATTATCATGTCGCGATAGCGAGCACCATTAAATTCAAATCTTGGGTGAAGTTTGGGACACCCTTTACTAGTGAGGTTTTAAAAAGAAAACATACTTTGTATAGCTGGATTTTCTTCACTACAACTGGATTTTTCCCCAGGGAATAATAACATGTTCTGGTTAGGAGAGAAAAAACACTCCCCATCTCCTGATAATAAAAAGGGAAGACGTACTAGTATTGTGATTTGTTTATTTATTTGTAAGCCTTCAGATTTCAGAACTATGTTGCTTATAAACCACATGTTGCTCATATGCCTGTGTTGTCGCCTGTGAGGGCCTCTTGTTCAGGCAACGACAGCAGGTTTATATGGGAGAAGGTAAGCAGCGGCGTTACAGCTGGGAGAGAAAGTGGGAAGTGATTTCCTAACGACACTCTCTCATGTTTTCTTCCCCCTCATAACACTGACCAAGGTTTGCACATTTATCACTAGGGTGCCTCGGTGAAGATTTGACATTTCATAGGTGCAAATCTTAAACTGAAAATCAGGTTCCTGGGTATATTTTAGAACCAGGTTGCTAAATTCTTGCAAGTTAATAAAATGTGGTGAGAGCTTGGCAAACCAATTTGCCAAGTTGCAACTGCCCGTTTCCTCATCCTAACTGGAGGATACAATACGCTTTGCAGCATGGGACTAAACCCTGTCATATTAAATACCAACCATGAGCGTGTCAAGTCACTACACAAAGTCGCTGCACCCATCACGTAATTTGTTTGTCATATGAGCTCCTATATTAATAAGATGTAAAAGTCAGGCCACATGAATAAATTGGCGATTTCTGTTTCAGGGGAGTAAAAATACCAGAAAAGATTCCTATCAATCCTGCATCTAAATCTAAACCTCTGTACCAGGGCCATTTAACTTGAGAAACTATTTCAGATACTTTCTAAGCTCACTGTTCAAAAACTAAAAAATAGTCAAGGCAGACCTCCAAAGCATTCATTCAACTATTTGTAATTCAAGAAGTAGCTTTTAAAATATTCTAATATTGGACTTTAATACATTAAAAACCTGAATAATCTGCTTCAGGATGAAATCACTAAAGTCTGAGCACTTTAAAAAGTAAGATTTTAGTAAAAGGTTACTATTTAATTTGTCCTTCTAAATCAGGGGTGGGGAACCTTTCTTCTGCCAAGGGTCATTTGGATATTTATAGCACATTCACGGGCTGTACAAAATTATCAGCTTAAAAATTAGCCTGCTATATTTGAGTCAAACATTTAATTAACTCACCCCTAATGCCTCGGCAGGGCCAGGACAGATGATTTCGAGGGCCTCATACAGCCCTCGGGCCAGACGTCCCCCACCCCATGCTCTAAATGATACCAACACCATTCCAGGGTCATCCTAAGAAAAAAAGAATTTGTTGAAGCTCACCGTTCAGAATTTGGCAGATGTTCCCTTCCTCTGATTGGTGAGACAGTCAATGACACTATTGATAAAATACTTAACATATAACTCAGTTGTCACAATTCACAAACTTATACCAGAGACCATGCAATTGCTACCCTCACTCCACATTTGTAGAAAAGGATATGAATGTATCAAAATTTTAATAGCTATTCTTCTTATCAGGTTAAAAGGACTTAAAATATACAAGGCAGGCGTGGCACTAAATCTGAAGAGAGTTTTCCCTCTGTTTAATACTACAAATGTCTGTGGAGAAAGAAAAAGAGAAATTATTAAAGCACTGGAATTAATCACCACACAAAACAACATTTTTTAAAGCAAGAAGTAATTCAAATGTACTTATAATTTTTACTCCCCAATTTGTTTTCTAAGGCAAGAAACCTTAAGGCAATACCTCTCTTTCCCTAATCTCCATTCCCCCACCGCCCCCCACGCAAGCTCTGCCCCAGATTATATTACAAATAGATGGCACTATTTTAGCAGTTTTACAGAACAAATGTCTCAGAAGCAAGACATCTGAACTATCTACCTAAGCTGTCTATGCCAGCTCTGAACAAGATACTGAAGTTCATTAATTTAGGATTCACTGAGTGCCTACTATGTGCCAGGCAATGTCGTAGGTGCTTGGGAAATACCAGTGAACAAGACTACCTTGGCTGGGAAGCTTATATTCCAAAGGGGAAGACAAACAATAAGTAAAAAACATAACAAAAAAGTAAATTATATTGAATGTGATATGCAATGGAAAAAAGAGAAAGGTTGGGGAAAGGGAGATCAAGAATGCTGGGATAAAAAGGGTGAATGTGGAGGTGATGGTTTTAAAGGAGGTGGTCAGGGTAAGCCAACTGAGAAGAGAGATTGGAGAAAAGACTTGAAGGAAGTGACCAACATTTACCTACCAAGTCTGCTCTATCTGGCTTTTAAGAGCCTCCGTTATCAGCCTTGCCAAAACCACTCAACCATATTTCTCTGTATGAATCTTCCCGTCTTGCCAAACTAGTTCATGTTACAAATTCATGACTTTGGCCTTTGCTCACATTGCTCATCGTACCCATAATGCCTTTTCTTATATCACTAATTCAATTCAATTAAAATGTTCTTGAGCATCTATTTTGTGCTGACCATTGTGCTAGGATCCAGGGAGACAAAATTGAATAAACTGTACTTTCAGGAAAGACGTATGTGTGAACTGGTAATTATGATGCAGGGTAAATACAAAGTTCAATAACAAAAATATGCCTAATGTATGATAAGCAGCAGAAGAAAGAGATTTTACCCCCTTGGATCGGAAAAGACAAGGAGGAGAGTGAGCTGAGACATGTTCACAAAGGAAGGTAACTAACATTTGGAAGGTAAATAATATTTAAAAGGATAAGTAGAGATAAAGAGATATTAATTGGTCAGATATAGGGGGAAGGAATGACAAGGAACAGGAACAGCATAGGATGTAAAAAGGCACCCTAACATCTAACTGTGGGTTGTTTTCAGGGAATTGACAAGTAATTCAGTGTGATGGAAGATAAAATAGAGAAGGGGAGAGCAGACTGTGAAGCTGAAGAGAGATGCAGGAACCTACTGGACTATGAGGACCTAAGGAGACAGGCCAATACACACCCCTAGCATTTCACTGTGTGAGTGAAAGAGCAAATGGTCAAATGCTAGACATTTTAGATAGTGTTTTTTATGTAAAGCAATACATGTACACATTTTTTTTTAAAGAACAGAAGACTAAAAGTTCCCATCTCCCCTAGAAACTAGAAACACCAATCAGAAAGAACATATGCACCCCTATGTTCATAGAAGCACAATTCACCATAGCTAAGATTTGGAAACAGCCTAAGTGCCCATCAGTAGATGAATGGATTAAAAACTGTGGTATACATCTACACAATGGAATACTATGCTGCGGTAAAAAAGGAGTTCTTACCATTTGCAACAGCATGGATGGACCTGGAGAGCATTATGCTAAGTGAAATAAGCCAGTCAGAGAAAGATAAATATCACATGATCTCACTCATTTATGGAATATAATGAACAACATAAACTGATGAACAAAAACAGATCCAGAGACAGAGAAGCATCGATCAGACCGTCAAACCTCAGAGGGAAGGTAGGGGAGTAAGGGGGAGAGATCAACCAAAGGACTTATATGCAAGCACATAGGCCTAAACAATGGACACAGACAACAGGGGGGTGAAGGCATGAGTGGGTGAAGGGGGGTAACGTGGGGATAAGGACACATATGTAATAACTTAATCAATAAAAAAAGTTCCCATCTCATTACTCAACGATAACCTTTGTTACTTGTATATCTTTTCAAAACTTTTCTTTATAAATATAAGCACCCAGATATAGCCTTAAAACGACTTCCCTCTCTCCTTCCAATAGGATTATACTATAAATACCCTTCTGTACCTTACATTAAAAAAACGAACTCCCACAAAGGAAAGTCCGGGACCAACCAGATGGCTTCACTGATAAATTCTATCAAATGTTTAAAGAAGAAAAGTAATGCCAATCCTTCATAAACTATTCCAAAAAGTAGAAGAGAAGGGCACCCTTCCCAACTCATTCTATAAGGAGAGTTATTACCTTGATACAAAACTGACAGAAATGACAAGAAATGAAAACTATAGACTAATATCCTTTATAAATATAGATGCTAAAAGCCTCAACAAAATATCAGCAAACTGAATCCAGCAACATATATGAGGATTATATACCATGACCATGTGGAATTGACCTCAGAAATATAAAGATGTTATAATATATGAAAATCAATCAATGTAATAATGTTAATAAAATAAAGGACAATAACCACACGATCGTCTCAATAGAAGCAGAAAAAACATTTGACAAAATACAACGCTCTTTCATAATAAACACACTCACCTAAAGAGAACTAGGAGGGAATTTCCTTAACTCAATAAAGGGCATCTACAAAAAATCCACAGCCAGCGTCATACTTAACAGTAAAAACCTGAGAGCTTTCTCCCTAAGATCAGGAATAAGACAAGGACGTCCACTTTCTCCACTTCTATTCAACATTATAATACGGATGTTCTAGAGAAGGCAATTGAGCAAGTAAAACCATTTCTAGTTCAGATGAAACAATCTTGCATACAGAAAACCCTAAGGAATATGTACACACAAAACTATTAGAGCTCATAAACAAGTTCAACAAGGTCTTAAGGTACCAGATCAATATGCAAAAATCAGTTGTATTTTTATATACCAGCAATAAACAACCCCCAAATTAAGAAAACTCCATTTATAATAGCATCCAAATAAATAAAATACCTAGGAATAAATTTAACAAAAAGAAGTATGATTTGACACAGAAAAACATAAAACGTAATTAAAAGGAATTAAGACCTAAGTAAATAGGAAGACATCTTTTTCTCATGGATTAGAAGACTTATTATTAAGATGACAATATTCCCCTAAATGATCTACAAATTCCATGCACTTTTTATCAAAATTTCACCTGCCATTTTGGGCAGAAATTAACAGGCTGATCATAAAATTTCATATAGAAATGTAAGGGAACCGGAACATTCAAAATAGTCTTAAAAAGTATGAACAAAGTTGAGGACTCACACTGCCGTATTTCAAAGCTTATTACAAAGCTATAGTATTCAAGACTAGTATGAACATAAGGATAGCCATATAGATCAATAGAATAGAATCAAGAGTCCAAAAATAAATCATTATATTTACAGTCAATTGAATTTTTGACAAGAATGCCAAGACAACTCAAAGGAGAAAGAATAGTCTCTTCAACAAATGGACAACTAGGTAACCACATGCAAAAGAATGAATTTGGACCTCATACCCTATACAAAAATTAACTAAAATGGATCAACGACCTAAATAAATGTAAGAGCTAAAACTATAAAACTACTAGAAGAAAACAGAAGGTGATTAGACAAGTGTCAGAGATGTGACACCTAAAGCACAAGCAACCAAAGAAAAAAACCAGATAAATTGCACTTCATCAAATTTCAAAACTATTGTGCAATAAGTGACACAATCAAGAAAGTGAAAAGACGCCCCACAGAATGGGAGAAAATATTTGCAAATTATGTATCTAATAATGGTCTAGCAGCCAGAATAAAGAACTCTTATAACTCAACAGTAAAAAAGACAAATAATCTGATTTAAAAAGGGGCAAAGGATTTGAACAGACATTTCTACAAATCAGTTAATACACAGCAAATAAACATATGAAAAAATGGTCAATATAATTAGTCATTAGGGGAATGCAAATAAAATGACAATGAAATACTATTTCACACCCACTAGGATGGTTATAATTGTTTTTTAAAATGGAAATTAACAAGTACTGTCAGGGATGTGAAGAACTTAGAGCCCTTACCAGTGGTTCTCAACCTTCTGGCCCTTTAAATACAGTTCTTCATATTGTGACCCAACCATAAAATTATTTTCGTTGCTACTTCATAACTGTAATGTTGCTACTGTTATGAATCGTAATGTAAATATCTGATATGCAGGATGGTCTTAGGTGACCCTTGTGAAAGGGTCGTTCGACTGCCAAAGGGGTCGAGACCCACAGGTTGAGAACCGCTGCCTTATACACTACTAAAAGGAATGTAAACTGGTGCAGCCACTTTGGAAAACAGTTTGGCAGTTCCTTCCTCAAAAGTTAAATATAGAGCTACGTATGACTCAGCAATCCTACTCCTAGGTGTATACTCAGGAGAACTGAAAGCAGGTGTTCACGCTAAAACTTATACATAAATATTCATAAAAGCATTATTCAGAATACTTCAAAAGTGTAAATAACCCAAATGTCTGTCAACTGACAAATGGATAAACCAAATGCAGTATCTATATATATAAAAGGCTAAGCGACCGTCCAACCGGCTGGTAGGTATGATGCACACTGACCACCAGGGGGCAGATGCTCAACCCAGGAGCTGCTGAGCTGCGGTGACTTGGCAGCAGCAGTTCTCCAGTGATGCACCCAGAACCAGAGAGGAGGGAGCCCAACTGAGAACCACCCTCTTGCAATCCAGGACCCCTCGGGGGATGCTGAAGAGCCAGTTTTGGCCCAATCCCTGCAGGCCAGGTCGAGGGACCCCACCTGCTGAAAGGACCCCATTCACTCCACAGAAGACCTTCGAGCCACTGCGCCACCCCAGGTGCGGCTGTCTGGGGAGGGACTGTGGGAGGTTGGCTCTAGGGCATGTCCAGCCCGTCTAGCCCAGTCCCACCCCACCGGCCACCTTCTAATTAATTTCCTTTCAATGTGCACTAATCCGTGCACTGGGGCACTAGTATATATATAATGGAATAGGATTCAGTCTTTAAAAGGAATGAAGTTCTGATATATGTTATAACGTATGCTAAGTGAAATAAACCAGACACAAAAGGACAAATACTATGTGATTCCATTGATATGAGGTAGGTAGAATTGGCAAATTCATAGAGACAGAAAGTAGAAGAGAGTTTGCCAAGGGCTAGGGGGCAGGGGAAATAGAGAATTTCTGTTAAGTGTGTACAGAGTTTCTGTTTGGGATAACGAAAAAGTTCTGGAAATGAACAGTGGTGATAGTTGTACAACATGGTGATATATTTGATACCAGTGAATTGTGCACTTAAAAATGGTAAATTTTTCCCGGCTAATGTGGCTCAGTTGGTCGAGCATCATCCCATGCAACAAAGGGCTGCAGGCTCAATTTCTACCCGGCAAGGTAGACTGAGGTCCTACTTTTTCTGTTTAAATCATCACCTGAGGACATGCTTAGAGAGAGGGAGGTAGCGGGAGATATATCAATGTGAGAGAGAAATGTTGATCGGTTGCCTTCCGCATGTTTCCTGGCTGGGAATCAAACTCGCAACCCAGGTATGTGCCCTCCCAGGGAATTGAACCTGCAACCTTTTGGTGCACAGGACAACGCTCAACAATTGAGCCACTCTGGCCGGGCTGAGTTCCCACTTTTTAAATGATATTTTAAATATTTCCAAGTATTCTGAGCTCTCCCTTTTCTGAACTCATTGTACTCGGAGTTTGTCTTTCATTACTCTTCAAGCTTTTGTTTTCTTTTACCTTCCTTCTACCCATGAAACTAGGTTTTAAGCTCTTACAAGGCAGGAGCCAATCTCACCTTTCGTCCCACAGTTCCAATACAACACGCAACCCACGAGCTCCCAATAAACAGTTGCTGGCAGATTAAAAAACACACACACAAAACTCCTTTCCTCTCATCTTCTATTCCTTCTCAATCTGGCAGAGTCATGCCACCCTCTCCCTCACAGAAAAGCAGTGCTGGCATTGAGCCTTACACATTCTGAAAACGCTCAATGTACCATCCCTAGTGCACTGGCTATGGTGGGGTCTGCTGCAGGGGAAGCGCAATCCTATAAGCAAGAGGAGAGAACAGACCTGGGGTTCTGTTTAACCGTTAAACCAAGGGCTGTTTCTCTTGCCTCTTCCATACGTTGGCTTCCCAAAGAAACAAGGAGCCCAGGACTTCCCCGAAATCCCCTCTCGGAAGTATTTGTACTCCTCTGTGTTTCTATAGCAACTCCCTGTATGAAAATGGCAAGCTTTTAAAATAACCTCTTCATAATATTCCTGTGAAGTATGGGTACAGGAGGGATTATTATCCTCTATGCATTTTACAAAAGCTCGGGAGAGGGACACCGCCTCTCAAAGGTCACCCAGCAAAAAGCAGGACATTATGCCAAGTTTAGAGCCTCTACAGCTTCTACCGTGCCAGACTGAGAGGCAATTTAGTGGCAATATTGGCAGAGAATAAAGCTGGTGAGGGGGATGGATTCTCTGGTGAATGAGAAATTTGAGCCCCTGGGGTCCACTACATAAAAGCCTACGCAACAATGAAAGCACTGGCCCATGTCCCAGGATCAAAAAGCCATCAGACCTTTGCAAAATCACCAGCCGGCCTTAGGAGACAGGCAACAAGATTTAACAGGTAATCTACTGTGCACTTTCTGTTTCTCTTGTCTTTTAGTGAGGTCGTGATGGAAGGACAGGCCTAGAGGTACCAATGAGGGTATTTCCTGTCACAGAATCAGGGCCTGCACAGTGCTTGGCATAGAGCAGGTGCCCAGTAAGTGCTGACTGGTTAATGAACAAATGCTGGATGTCTAAGGTGAGGAAAGAGAAGGAGAAGAAAAAGAAAAGGAAGACATTAGGAAATTAACATTGTTAGACCTTGGTTGAAGAAAAAACAAACAAACCAAGTAGGAGGTAGCAAGGATTCTGAATCAGTACAGTGTTGAGTTGGTAAGAAGGGGACCGATGATCCTGAGGGAAACTAGGTTATGTTTAGTGAATTAAAAAACTAGGGTTTTGTAAATATAAAGGCATTACTAAGGACATTTTATGTGGAAAGTAGAGACTTCATAATTAATTTAGGTACTGAATATTGCACATAGAATAAAAATAGTTTATCATCATTCCTTTCCAATTATTTACATCTAGTATCTCTGTCAAGTATAAAAACAGATCTCTTTCTATTCAGACAAATAGACATCTAGTACACACTACACCTCCTGAAAAAAGGTAAATCCTCTATACTTAAAGTAGCAAGTTGCATCACAATAAAACATATATCCTTGTTAAAAGAATTAGATTTGCATATACTTACTTATATGTAATTTTTCATAACTGAATCTTTTGCATAAAGCAAGATGGTATTTGAACCAACACAAATACTTAAAGCTTAGGAATCTCCCTTTTTTTAAAAAAATATATTTTATTGATTTTTTACAGAGAGGAAGGGAGAGGGATAGAGAGCCAGAAACATCGATGAGAGAGAAAGAAACATCGATCAGCTGCCTCCTGCACACCCCTCACTGGGGATGTGCCCGCAACCAAGGTACATGCTCTTGACTGGAATCAAACCTGGGACCCTTCAGTCCGCAGGCCGATGCTCTATCCACTGAGCCAAACTGGTCAGGGCAGGAATTTCCCTTTTTAATGCTGGTGCTTGCTGTGCTTGTATGAGAGACAGAATAGTATAAATCAGGGATCAGCAAACTTCTTTTGTAAAGGGTCAGATAGTAAATATTATAGGCTCTGTAGGCCATATAGTCTCTGTTACAACAACTCAACCTTGCCACTGTAGTGCAAAAGTAACCACAGACAACATGTAAACAAATAAGAATGGCTGTGTTCCAGTAAAACAAGAAATGGACAAGAAAATTTTAATTTCATATATTTTTCACGGATTAGAAAATATTATTCTTTTGAATTTTCCCCAATCATTTAAAAATGCAACCCCCTTCCCCCCTAGCTGGTTTGGCTTAGTGGATAGGGCTTCAGCCTGCAGATTGAAGGGTCCCAGGTTCAATTCTGGTCAAGGGCACATGCCCAGGTTGCTCGATCCCCAGTGTGGGGCGTGCAGGAGGCAGCCAATCAATGATTCTCTCATCATTGATGTTTCTATCTCTCTCTCCCTCTCCTTTCCTCTCTGAAACCAATAAAAATATATTTTAAAAATAAAATAAAAATGCAAAAACCTTCTTAGCTCATGGGCCATACAAAAATAAATGGCAGCGCTAATCTGGCCCATGGGTCAGAGTTGGCTGATCCTTGGTATACACTAATACTAGTTCCTGACCTAGGTCAGACTAGCTGCATTAAGAATGATCTGAGTAGCCTTTTTCTTAAAAAAAAAAAAAAAATGCAGATTCACGGCCTTGCCACGGTGGCTCAGTTGGTTGGAACGTCATCCCATGCACCAGAAGGTCAGGGCACATACCTAGGTTGTGGGTTCAATTCATGGTCCACATGGGCACGGGAGGCAACTGATCGATATATCTCTCTCACATCAATGCTTCTCTCTCTCACCCTTCCTAAAATCAATTTTTAAAAAATACAGATTCACATGTCCCACTCCAGAGGTTCTGATTAAATCAGCTGCAGAGAAATCTGTGCTCACCAGGATCTGGGAACCACCAGCTCATCTCTCAGGTCACGTTGTCCTGAAACACTGGGGCTCTCCGTCACCTGCCTCTACTAGCTGTGTGGCCAGGGTGAGCCACTGCCTCTCTCTGGATCTCATTTTCCGCACTGATAAAATGAGAGAGAGGGCTGCCTGCTGGGTGTGCCCAGGTCTTTTCCAGCTCTGACATCTATGATTTAGAAGATACATAGAAGCATCCCAGATTAAGTGCAACAAAGCAGCAAGCCACACTTTTGAGGAGAAAGCCTGTTATTACTTATTCTTTCACATCACATCACGGTAGAACTCTCCTGAATTGGTGATTTTGCTCCCTGCCAAGTCTAGGGTCAACAGTGTCCAATACTAGCCTGACAACTATACTCACCGTGGGCAGGGGCAGCATGGAGCAGGCCCATGGCAGACTGTGCCCTAAGCTGCGTCTTCCTGACCTATTTCCCCTATTTTTATCTCAGCAGAACAGTGAACATGGTAGAGAGAATGAATAGGGATGATTGGTGATGGGCTGACTTTTAAAAATAAAACATGAAAGAATTTTTAAGCCATATACATAGGTGATTAAATCTCCATAATCATCGTTAAACTGCTGGTGAGGATCCAGAAAAGGAGGTTCGTCCCTTTCAACACTGCTCCAACACCAGACCCTTCCCGGCCCAGGAGGAGCTGGGAAGGGCAGCAAGCTTTGGATTCTTACAGAATACTTCTTAAGCAATAATCACTTGGTGCCCATAAAGTCCAACAATAGTTTACCTAATCTGTCTTAAATTAGATCTTTGTGAAGTAAATGAGTTAAAAGGGAAACTGAAATTGGATTGTGGTTTGCTGCCCAAGGGGAAATATCAGTTTATCACAACAGCCACTGAATGTGTTTGCGCACACGGCCCATTAAGAGCAGTGGAACAGCTCTTAACGAGTTATGGCCTAGAGTATTAATAAATGTGTCACGCTGGCATAAAATGAGCCTTTTGAAAAGCACAGGCTTTTCATTTCTAATTAGCAATATGGGCCTCGGAGCACACGACGGAGGAGCGCTGCTGTGGATAACTCAGGCTAAAATGTATTCTCTTTGGGGTCCACATAAGGGGAGGAACATTGCACAAGTTACAAGCACACTGTGCCAGTTACAAGCACGTTCACATCAATGCCAAATCCCAGCATACTGCAAATGCAATACAATGACATACCAAGTTACCAGCGTATTGCCGTGCAGCCGACTTATTAGCATCTCCCCACACTCACCCAGGATGGGATTAATTTTTTTAACCATACAAAACGTATACATTAAAATAATAAAGGGTACGTAAATATGAAAAGACCTTATAGAGAAGGGTATTCAATGCAGGAGTGGAATATACCACAGAACAGGAAGCTTCTTAGAGAAATGTTTATTATCCAGTCCCTGGTTCGCTGTGGCTCTCCACTCAAACAAGTTCTCCCTCTCCTGAGAGGTTACATCTCAGTTAGGGCAAAGATAGCCTACAGGTCTCTAATGACCTTCCGGCTGTAATGCAGATCTAGAGGCTGAGAGATGTCACTAATCTCCCAGAGGGCAGCTGGGAACCAATATCTTTTGAATTTATCTTACTATAACTGTCACTGATTGACACGGACTTACGACTGTCTCCCAGAGTTTGCAACCTACATCTTAACTGTTTAACCTCTAGAACTGCCTAACCCTCTAATTTTTAACTGACTTCTCTAGCCTTAAATCCTTGCCTGCCTAAACCTAATATATATATACCTTATGCTCCTAGACCTATGTACCTCTTCTGAACCAGGCAACTGGCCAGTTTGACTTAACAATAGCTGTTAGCTCTTTCCTGCCTAACTATAAATTCCTAAATTATAAATTCTCAATTCTGGACTTTTTGCCAGGGGAACATCCTTGCTGCCTATTGGTTTGAGTGTGCATGCACAGAGCAGTCCTCTTCTACCCAATAATGACATAAATGCAGCTGATCTGAAGGGCAGCTACCGTAGGGAGAACAGCAGTAGCCAGTGGTCCACTAATCAGCAGAGATGTGGCATTCACTTCTGAGGACCTATCTATACAGCCAACACAGCAGGAGACAGATAAACGTCCTTTCCGATTTCCCGTTTTAATGAAGGATAATATAATCCCGAATCCGAACAGACTCTACTGCAGACTGGGGAGCCGCTCAGGAATAAATGACCTGCACTGTCAAAATGACCGCATCACCTTGGAAAGAGCCCCGATACCTTCCTTAATGCTGATCTGCTCAGTGGGTCCCTCAAGAAAATTCACAATGAGTGTCCCAGGATGTCCCAGGCATGGCTCCAACACAGGCACAACTGGCCTAAATTTCCAGAGTACTGTGTTCTGGTACCCAGCCAGCTTCAGAAATACTGAACTGAGGCCGGACATGTGGACACAGGCAAATCCCCCACCCCTTTTTATACTTGTACTTTTGTTTGAACTATATGAAAATTTAGAGTTTTCCTCTTCCAAGTCTCTATTCCATTATACTGAGGATTTGAGCAAGAGAGATCGCTAAATCCTATATTTGTGTTTTAATCCTTCCAGTCTATTTGGAGAAATAATAACATTTAACACGTATTAAACATTTACTCTGCGGCACACACCCTACTCATACTAAACATTAATCTGTGGCAGACACCCTACTCAGATGCGTTATGCAACAACTATCTCACCACAACTCCTCCGTGAGGTAAGCACTATTGTATAGGTGATGATACTGAGGCAGGAAGGTTAAGCAACTTGCCTAAGACTACAAAGTTTTTAAGTGGCGAAACTTAGAACTGCTCTAAGATAATGTAACTCCAGAGCCTATGCTTTTAATGATCAGACCACACTGCAGTTTTAAAAAGCTTCAGGAGTACTTATCAAATGTAGCCCCTCGCTTTATAAGAAACCAAGCACAGAATGCTCTGCCCGAGCCAAGGGCACAGAGCTGGGGAGCAGGAGTAGGAGAGTCAATGGGTCCAGGCGACCTGGCGTCTAGCCCTGAACTCTTCACCACACCAGGTCCCGTGATCCCATCCGCAGGTCAATCAAGGAACCTCTTCTACTTAATTCCTTCAACTCTGCATATGCCTCAGAGATCACACAGCTCTTTACGGTCTTTTCCTCCGATTTAAGCTTGACGAAGATAATGCTATGTCACACCTGTCTGTGGCTTTACAGTTTTCCAGGTGCTTCTGCATACAGTTTCTGGTTTGGTTTGACCTTGTAACCCCATGCCCTCCAACCCACATTAGGAGCAGCTGACACCCTTCCTGCCCACAACCTGCTCAAGGAAGCCATACCTGGCAGGACAGCAGCACCGTGCACCTGCTGCAGCGCTGAGCCAGCACGATGCTGCTCCCCAGGGAGAGCACCTCTGAACCTCCTGCTCTTCCTCACTGTCCTTCCATATGTGTTTGCCTTTGAACTTCCTCCCGTTCACCCTCTCAGGGTGCACAGACTGCAGCTGCTCTAGGGCAGAGCAAAATACAGGTTTACTATCTAAGCGTATCCAGCCCTCGATTCACTGTATTCATATTCTAGAATCTGTTCTCATTCTCCTCTCTTGGTCAAAGCAGCAGAGCAGAGTGGTTTAGAGGCTTTGAGGCCACAAGCCCTGGATTCAAGACCCAGCTTTGTTACTTATTAGCTATTATGATTTCAGGCGACTTATGTTGCTATAGTTCGGATATCTCATTGAGAAAATAGGGAGAATGACTGGAAGTATCTACTTTAACAGGATGTTATGAGGAGTAAATGAAATCCATAGAAAGTCCTTAATACAGTCCTAGCACAGACTCAGCATTCAAGAAATGCTGTCATTCTGATGGTGCCACTGTCATCACAGACGACTGCCACCCCTCCACTCCTCCTGACCTTGGGCTCCAAACGCAGGGTGCCCTTTAGGACAGTCTGAGGGCTAACAGTCACACTGCGTAGTATTCACACGCTTCACAGAAGCCAGCAGAACACTTGAGCATAGGCTAGACCCGTGGTCGGCAAACTGCGGCTTGCGAGCCACATGCGGCTCTTTGGCCCCTTGAGTGTGGCTCTTCCTAAGCCTTAGGAGTACCCTAATTAAGTTAATAACAATGTACCTACCTATATAGTTTAAGTTTGAAAAATTTGGCTCTCAAAAGAAATTTCAATCGTTGTACTGTTGATATTTGGCTCTGTTGACTAATGAGTTTGCCGACCACTGGGCTAGACCAAGACTCCAGAGTCACTGGGACATACGTGTATAGCTACCCTGGCTCAAAATGGGACCCAAAGGTTATTTCAGAACCAAGAACTATGAAGTGGGAGAAAATAAAATCTGCTTAGTATGCACAAAGTGGGATCCAACCTGCCTCTCTAGCTTTATCTTCTGTCTTAACCCATGCTCCAGTCACAACTGAATTCACTAATTGAATGATTTGACTTTTCGCGCTTTTCTGCCTTTGCATGTACTGTTGTTTATACCTGAACTACTCTTCGTTCTCTTCTCCAACAAGTGAATTTTTTTTTACCAGACTTTAATACTTTAAGGTCCAGCTCAAATGTCATCTCTACTCTGAAGATGGCCCCGTTCAGCTCTCTCCAACAGAACTATCCTTCCTTACTGTGTGCCCCCACAACATTTTGTACTTACTTCTTTTAGATCAGTTCACATAGTATCGTCATTTTTTTGTTTACATATCAGTATCTCTCACTGAGCCCTGAGATCCATAAAGACAATGGTATATCTTCTAACTACTGTGACCTTCTCAGCTTAGCAAGCAGAGTATGTAATATGATGCCCTTCTGGCCCAAGATAGACAGTTCAGATATGTTTGTGTAATGTATGAATGAATTTCTGGGCATGAGAAAATTATATAGCTAAAATCAACTTACTTATAACTACATGCAACTTTCTGCTATGTATATAATTAAAACTATGTTATCACCTTTCCTATCCTTTATCAAATTATCAAATGAATGTAAAAATACTCAACTCTTTCCATAATAAAAACTCATTAATTTTAGTTAAAAAAGTCTTCTAGTCTTTTCTATGTCTTCGACAACACGCTAAAGATATGATATGAAACAAATAAACTAAAACAAAACAAAACACCATGCTAACTCATATTGAGGCTGTGCAAAATGATGAAAATTATCTAAAAATGACAGAACGCAAAAAATAATTCTGCAATATACTCTAATAAAAACAACATGGTATGTAGAAAGCGCAAGAGTATTAAATGCACACATCCCTGAAACTGAAACCTGGCTCTACCACACATCAGTTGAGGGAATTTGAACAAGTAAATGAACATTTCTGAGCCATAATTTTTTTCTTGTAAAAATGTGCAACATTCTACTGAGAGCTCCCTAATATTACTGATCCTCAAGGACTGCAGAAAGTTGGGGTGTCAATGATCTAGAATGTGGGTGGTATCAACTAAAATAGCAGGTGAAAGAAGATAAGTGGGTTTGGGGAGAGAAAACGAGTCAGTTATGAACACAGTGAGTTACCTGCGGGAAATTCAGTTAGAGATGCCTGGCAATGTGTTGAATATTTAAGGAGTGTTCTAGGCTAAAGATACAGATTCAAGAGTATTGAGAGAATGGATGAGGTCACCCACGGAGAGAGAGTGTGCCAAATGAGAGGAACACAGGCCAAGGAATGAACCCCACGGAATATTAACATTTAAGAGAAAGGTGGAGAAAATGAAAGAGAAAGAGAAGGAATAGTCCAAGATATAAGGAGAATTAGGCCACGGAAGCAAAGAGCTGCAGGAATCATAGAGTAATAAATGCTCTCAAATACAGAGGTTCAGTGAGATACTAATAAGAACTGAAAAAATGTGTTAGATTTGGCAACTTGAAATCATAGAGGATCTTATCGTGGGAATGTCAGTAGAGAGGCGAGGTTGCAGAGCCAGGCTGCAAGGATGGAGGACTGGGAGGGAGATGGGCAGGTGGGGATGGTGAATAAAGGCTGCTCTTTAAAAGTTTCAATGGCATGAAAAGAGATTAGGTTAGTTAGGGATCTGAGGTCAAGAGAGGGTTCATTAGGATGGGAGAGATGTTGAGTATGTTTACAAGCTGAGGGGAAGGAACAAATATGAGAGGGAAAGATTGAAAGTGCAGAAAAGAGAGGGGACTGAGAGAGTGAAGTTCTAGAGACTGAGGTCAAAGGCACAGGGATTGATCTTGACGGCAGATGGGATACCTCATTCTCTGAAACTGAAGGAATCTCTTATTCAAACTTAATTCAATAGACCATACTTTGTTACTTCAACAAAGTGTCTGGAAGAGGAGTGCTTCCTCAGAGCTTGTATCAAAAATTCTGCTGGAATCAGAGTTGGCAAAAACTGTCATGTAATGGGGCAATCCTAATGTTACACGTGTCAAACAGGATTACATGTAAAGAATTTTAAAACGAATGTGAATTTGGAAACTGATAGCTCCTCCCTTCCCCCAACTGGTGGGCGGGGTATGACGTACCCTGCAGCCCAGAAATACCTGAGTGACTAACCAGGTACCTTATATGGACCATACATTGGACCACCAATCCACACCTGCCAAATACCCTAAGCCCTTGTCCTATATGGACAATGCAGTAAGCCACCAACCAGTGTGCGCCGAGTACACTAAGCCCCCCACCCCTTCCCATTCTGCCCCTCAAAAGGCGTGCCCACCCCTGCACGTGTTGCTGTTCTCCCCTTGCGAGACAGCCGGCAGGTGCTTCTCCTCTAATAAAGATTGTAGTCCTGGTTTTAGGCCTCCGTCTGATCTTTCAGAAACAATTAGTAAGACAAGCATTCCTTTGTACAATGACAATAGAGTCTTACTCTCCTCGACTAAAAAAGAACTTTAAAATATGGTTGATTTAAAATATTATCAGAACATTTCTCTTAGCAATATTTTTTCTAAGCTATCTTGTGGGAAGCTGCCTATTGTCTTCACTAGCAGAGAGGTGTGGACAAGAAACCTGGAAGGCTGGTGATCCTTGAAGCCCTTGCAAAGGTCAGGGCTGTGCACCCACTGTTAGTCCAGACAATGGTAGCTGAAGCAACTTCCCCATTTACTATTATGTAAATCCTCGCTGATGGGCTAGTCTGCCTGTTACTGGAAATTGCCTGCCTAAGGGCTATGGGTGTATTCCAAACCAATAAAAGGTTGCCTGAGCACCAGTGGAAGTCCTTCCCTTTGAGTTGGACTTGCCCGCCTAGCCCCCCAGTATTTCCAAATTATCTCTTGTCTCTTCTCTTTCATTTGTGTGCGGCTCCTCTTCCAGATCCTGAACTCTGAACCACGCGGGACGTGGGGGCAACAAACATTACACAATATCTATTCAGACAAGGGAAACAAAAGAAAAAAATATACAAGTGGGACTACATCAAACTAAAAAGTTTTTGCATAGCAAAGGAAACCATCAACAAAATGAAAAGACAACCTACTGAATGGAAGAAGATAGTCACCAATGATATATCTCATAAGGGATAATATCCAAATTTATAAAGAACTCATAAAACTCAACACAAAAAAACAAACAATCCAATTAAAAAGTGGGCAGAGGACTTGAACATACACTTCTCCAAAGAAGACATACAGAAGGCCAATAGCCATATGAAAAGATGCTCAAAGTCACGAATCATCAGAGAAATGCAAATTGAAACCACATGAGATAACACCTCACACCTGTCAGAATGGCTATCCTAAAGTTGGAATATGCAAATGGTTGTTATGTAACCACCGACCTGGTAACAACCAGATCTCGGATCAGCAGGAGGGAGGGGCAGCAGGTATAAGCTGGCAGTGGAGAGCTACAGGAGGGGGCAGGGCAGCAAGCTATGGGGGGTGGGGCAGGGTAGAGGGGGGCCAGGGGAGCTACAGGAGGGCAGCAGCAAGCTACTGGTGCATGGGCTACTAGTCATTAATAAATCAACAAACAACAAGCGTTGGCAAGAATGTGGAGAAAAGGGAACCCTCATGCATTTTTGGTGGGAATGCAGATTGGAGCAGCCACTATGGAAAACAGTAGAGAGGTTCCTCAAAAAATTAAAAATGGAATGACGTTAACAACTCAGCAATCCCCTTCTGGGTATATATCTGAGAAACCCAAAACACTGATTTGGAAGAATATATGTACTCCTGTCTTCATTGCAGCATTATTTACAATAGCCAAGACATAAAAGCAACCCAAGTGATGAGTGGATAAAAAAGCTGTGGTACATATATACAATGGAATATCAGTAGGCCATAAAGAAGAGTGAAATCTTACCATTTGTGGCAGCATGGATGGAACTAGAGAATATTATGCTAAGTGAAATAAGTCAGTCAGATAGAAACAAATACCATATGATTTCACTTATACCTGGAATCTAAAGAACAAAACAAACAAAATAAAAAGACTCATAGATACAGAGAAAAGACTCGATGGCTGCCAGAGGGGAGGAGGGTTGCAGGACTGGGTGAAAAAGGTGAGGGTATTAAGAATTACAAATTGGTAGTTACAAAATAGTCACAGCATAAGGAATACAGGCAATAATGTCATAATAACTGTGTATGGTACCAGGTGGGTACTGGAAATATTGGAGGGAACACTTTGGAAAGTTCCAACCACTATGCTATACACATGAAAACTAATCTATAATAATAAAAGCATAATATGCTAATTAGACGGGACATCCTTCCTGATGACCTTTCGGATGAAGCTGGGGCTGTGAGGGCCAAGGCAGAGGCAGCCACCGCTGCGGCGGGGGGCCAAGCCCCTTGCACGAATTTCATGCATCGGGCCTCTAGTACAAAATAATACTGAATGTAAACTATAATTAAAAAATAAAATTTAAAAAGTATTGTCAGAAGATGATCAATATCATTGTAGTCTTTAAACATCCTCCAACATTTAAATGATTATTATTAACTAACCCATTGAATAGGTCAGTTCTCAGAGTAAGGTTCCATAACTCACACCCTGCAGAAGCCATCAGAGACTAATTCCTAAAATTACCCATCAGTGGAATGTTAGGACTGAGGTGATTAGCTAATAACACACATCCTAGAATTCAAGCAACAGTTGTCTCATACACTGTAGCTCAGAACTTTGGAATCACAGCTTAGTACTTATACAAAGATAAGAAGCCCAGAAGTTCTTTTCTGGAGAAAATTATAGGTTTATCTGCAGGAACCCCTATAGCTCACACGGATGCAGAAATGTATTGAACTAAAAATCCAAGATGGGCAAACTCTCAACAGAGTGACAATACTGGTTTTTAAACAATTCAGAATATCTGCATTACAGGTTCCTTTTAAAGCTTATAATTTAGTACCAGCTTAAAGCCTAATTAAGACACTAATGTCTGAGTAATCATGTAGCCTTTGGTTATTCTGGATTCTCCAAGTTTAGTCTCTGTACCAAGTCAGAGCACCTGGACCGTATTATCATCACCAATGCACTTATCATTATTCAAAATGATGTTATTTCTTCACTTGTCTCCCAACAAAACTAAGTTCCAAGAGTGTATAGGACTTGTCTGGAACAGAGGCTGGGCATACAGAAAATGCTCAATAACAATTTATCAAATGAATGACTGAATGCTCAACTCTCCTTTATCCTCCACAATAACAAAATACTTGACTATCCATTCCCCTAACTTTCCACTTCCATCATTTTAGTTCAGACCCTCATTACTCCATGTTTGGTCTCTCTGCCCCAGTTCTCTTCCTGTCCGGTCCATCCTGCATACCCCTGCCACGCCCACCTCCCTAAAACACAGCTTTGTTCACATGTCCTTACTACCATTCAAAAACCTTCAGTAGCTCCCGACTGCTTATCAAGTAGACACCAAACTTCTTAGTCTAACACTGTAAGTCCTCTGTGATTTGGCTCCAGCTCTCCCTTCCCAGCGTTGTCTCCCATTGCTCCTGTCATTTCCCCACATTCCAATCAAATCATACGACTCAGCGTTTCCTTAATTGTCCTATGTCCTGTCTCAGCCTTTGTTCATACTGTTCTTTGTGCTGGAGTGTTGCAGTCTACCCCTCTTTCCTAAAATCCAAGGTGTAATTCAAATAGCACTCTTACTATGAAGTAAGTAAGGCCCGTTCTGGGGTCCCTCTGTCAAAAGTCGTATCACATTAAACACTCCCATGTTATAATCTAATTAATGGTAAAGAATTGACTTTATTAATCTCCCCCCCATAACAACCCAATGCCCCCAATGCCTCACATATAGGAAGTACTCAAGAAGTATTTGTTAAATAAATGGGTCATATTTTATTATGAGGCAACCCAAGCCACTATATTCCATGCCAGCTTCTCTCATTTCCTTTATAGTCAGTTATTATAGCTCATACAGCCAAGAAAAAAACAAAATACTTAGTACAGTTAGACACAACAGGACAACTTGTTTAATACACACGTGATACCAATAAATCAGGTATCAATTCAAGCACTAGATAGAGGCTGTTACCTAATGCCCTCTTATAAAGTCTCTTCGAGTTCTAAGGTTCTACAAGAGGCATGTTAAGACTGCTAACACTTAACAATAGTTACCTAGCCCTCTGAAAAATACCCCCAAAATATCAGGAAACCTATTTCCTGATCCACTTCCTGAGACCCTAAAGGAAACTAATTCTTTGGGAAAGGAAAATATATATTGGTAATTGTCTTTTTTCCTCCTAGAGTTCATTTTTGCAGATGGAAAATTTTTTCATTATAATGTTACCTTTTTTATTCAAAGCATTTAGAAAAGCACAGTGTTTTCATATGCATTGTTTCATAAGATTAATTAATTCACTCAACAAATAATGATTGAGCACTTACTATAGGGCAGACACTGCTCTGGCTGAAGAAAATATAAGAGGATGAATAGTTAATAAATAAATTAAATAATTATACATCAATGGAGAAAAATGAAGCAGTGTTCGGGCAATAGGCTGTTTCATCTTATTTTTTTAAAATATATTTTTACTAGAGGCCCAGTGCATGGGTTCGTGCACTGGTGGGGTCCCTCAGCCTGGCCTGTGCCCTCTCACAATCCAGGACCCCTTGGGGGATGTCAGACTGCCGGTTTCAGCCCAATCCCTGGCTTGTGGGGGGCAAGCCAAAACTGGCAGTCCAATATACCCCGAGGAATGTAGTGCATGAAGCACAGATGACCAGGGAGGAGCCCGAGCCCAGGCCTGGCACCACACTGCTCCCGCTCGTCCCGGCCCCTCTGCACCTGCGGACACCACTCCACTCAGTAGCACTGCCACGGAGGCGGGAGAGGCTGCGCCACTGCAGCTATGCTTGCCAGCCGTGAGCCTGGTGTCTGGCACCTGTCGGTCAGTTGAGCAGCACTCCCCCTGTGGGAGCACGCTGACCACCAAGGGGCAGCTCCTGCGTTGAGCGTCTGCCCCCAATGGTCAGTGTGCATCATAGCAACTGGTTGTTCAGTCGACCAGTTGCTTAGGCTTTTATATATATAGACTGATTTCAGAGAGGGAGAGAGATGGAAACATCAATGATGAGAGAGAATCATTGATGGGCTGCCTCCTACATGACCCCCACTGGGGATTGAGCCCTCAACCCAGGCATGTGCCCTTGACTGGAATGGAACCTGGGACCCTTCAGACTGCAGTCCGATGCTCTATCCACCAGCTAGGCCTAGGGTGTTTCATTTTAGATAAGGTAGTCAAGAAATGATCTTCACAACACCCTATACCAGTAAGTGAGAGATTAGCTAGTACCATAATCTTTATTTTCTAGGTTTGGGAACCTGAGATTCTGAATAGTTAAGTGACAAGCCCAAGATCACCTACAATTAGATCCACATCTAATGGGATCAGAAACAAGATTTCACAACTTTTGGTCTAATTTGCTAAGGCTATAATAGAGGACTCTGACTTGGGAATGTTTAATTAAATTCCTTTCCCTGGATAATGCTACTTGGAGGGTGGAAAAGAACCCCAAACATGAACATCACTCATCCATCACCCTGAGAATGACCTACCTTCCATCAGCTCACAGATATTTGCCTCAATTTGATTTGGTGAATAAAATAAGGAAAACACTATTTTATTTTCTTATATTGTTGCAAAAAATTTAACAAAATAAAACAAAGCTTTAATATGTGTTGTTTTTATTTAAAACAGAAAGCAGCATCTAGGTTTATCGTGGAAAAGTAGACAAGGCAACACCTCATTAGCAACACTTCAGATCACACCTAGTGAACGTAAACTCTCCTTTAACAGCCTGTCTCTGCTCGGCCTGTTAAAAGTGTGTGAAAAAAAGATTCCGCAAGGATTTTCTGCCAGAAGCTCATGGGACACACACACACACTCTCTCTCTCTCTATCTCTCCCCACCATCACTAGGGTTCTTCATGTGGGAAGCTGATGACTCTAACATTAGTGATGTAAGGAGAACAATGTGAGGAACAAGGTGCCCTGCCACACCTAACCTGAGTTAAACCTAAAACCCTACCAAAGACAGGGCTGAAGACCTTAGTGTAGTATAGAAACTCAGAAGGAAGAGAAGTCAGTTCCGGTGTAGGAGAATCAAGTTAGGCTGTAAGAAAAAGAGGCCTCAGGCCTGGACCTAGACGAATGGGTAGTGTTAAAAGGTAAAATGAGCCTGGCCCATGTGGCTCCGTGGTTGAGTGTCAGCCCGTGAACCAGGAGGTCACGGTTCAATTCCGGTCAGGGTTTCTGGCTTGATCCCCAGTAGGGGGCATGCAGGCGGCAGCCGATCAATGCTTCTCTCTCATCGATGTTTCTTTATTTCTATCCCTCTCCCTTTCTCTTTCTAAAATCAATAAAAATACATTTTTTAATTTTAAAAAAGGTGAAGTTAAAGTACAGAGTACTTTCCAAGAGGAGGAGATAGAAGCTAGAAAACAGGGGACACTAAGGAAACCACTTAGTATTTTGCTGCTGCTAAAACATATGTGATAGGCATGAATGTGAAACGTTATTAGAGAGATATAGACAGGTCCAACTACATCTTGCATATATTATAGATAAAAAAATTGAAGGCCAGAGAATTTGGCTCGCGAGCTGCAGTTTGCCGACCACTGGTAGGGGATTGGCACATGTGGGAGATAAGCTTCCTTTAAATGGCAGGACTCTGTGGAGAGGGTAAGTAAATTGCCTCCAGATTACATATCCAGCTGAACAGCGGTAGCGGTGTTGATACTGAGCCCATGTCTGTGGAATAACTTGTCTACGGCTGCTAGGCTACTCGAGCCCCTTCACTTGAGAAGATACAACACTGGAGCTAAAACGAATGTCATCCTTCCCCTCAGAAGCACTGCACTTCTTAGGACCGATCCTAAGAAGGGTCCATAAACCACAGGTATTATCAGGGATGTGAATGAAAAAGCAGGGTTTTTGTGTTTGTTTTTTTGTCTCTATATTTGCCTGTCTAGCTTCAGAACAGAGCCAGTTGAATCTGAGGACCAATTAATGAAAAATTAGAAACGTAGGGAACTAGAAATATGTTGTAATGAACTAAGAGTTAGGAGGTATGGGTTCTAGTCCTCGCTCTAAGACTAATGATGTTGGCTTTTATTTTTTCCTCTAAGTAGTATTTTTAATTGATTTTTAGAGACAGAGAGAAAGAGAGAGAGAGAGAGAAAAGAAGAAGAAGAAGAAGAAGAAGAAGAAGAAGAAGAAGAAGAAGGAGGAGGAGGAGGAGGAGGAGGAGGAGGAGGAGGAGGAGGAGGAGGAGGAGGAGGAGGAGAAAGAGGAGAAGGAGGAGAAGGAGGAAGGGAGGGAGGGAGGGAGGGAGGGAGGGAGGGAGGGAGGGAGGAAAAAAACAAAACATTGATCTGAGAGTGAAACATTGATCAGCTAACTCCTGCACGCCCCGTCGGGGATCGAGCCCGCAATCCAGGCATATACCCTGACTGGGAATTGATCCCACAATTAATCCCACAATGCTCAACCAACTAAGCTACACTGGCCAGGGCTGGTCAGTTGGCTTCTAACAAAGTACTTTACACCTCATTACATTTATAAAATGAGGAGGCTAAATGAGAGGATCTCTAAGACTACCATAATATAATTTTCTATGATTCTAGGTAGCCTTCAATTTGCAGGAAAAGGCAGATATGAAAAGTAGAAGGTAAAATGAGCTTTGGGAAACCACACTGCCCTATTTAAAGGCTCAGTCAATTCTATAATTTGGATTTCTGTTTATGGGACTTTTTTTAAGTTGAATTTATTGAGGTTAACAAAATTATATAGGTTCCAGGTGCACAATTCCACAACACAGCATCTGTACAATGTATTATGTGTTCACCACCCCAAGTCAAGTCTCCTTCATCACCATTTATCCCCACTTTACCCTCCTCCACCTCCCCATATCTCCACCCCCTAGGACTTTCTTATAAGAGGACATACCAAATTAAACAAAAAGAATACACAAATCAATGACCAGTTTTAAGAAATAGGAAAAGGGATAGGAGCCTACTCTGAAGGCTTTCTTTCAACTTATCCACAGACATTCTTGCTGCCTTAAGACAGTTATTAGAAATATATGTGGTCATTTATGATTCAACAAGTTATTATTAAGCATTGGAGAGTATTTTTTGTAGCGAACACAGAGACACACTTCAAGCAATACAGAAAAAGTCCTTGATTTGATTCTCTATAAAAGTGAAGGAAGAGAAATGCATTGAGAACTTACACTCATAAAACTTAAGATCCATATTATGAAAGAAGAGAAAACAAATAACAAAATTAAGACTTCAGCAGGCGTAACAAAATAGCAGAGAGAAAACAAAAAAAAAGGCATTCAGGAGAGTTCAAGTTCCTTGAAATACCGACTTGTTTTTGCTTGTACATATATAAAGAAACTCTGGAAGATACTACTAACAGTGGTTACCTGCTCAGGGAGACAGGAAGTGAGCAGAGAGAGTAAGGTGTTAAAAGGAGACTTTTTACTGAATACCTTTTGTAAGAATATCTTTTTACTGAATTTTTAACCATGTAAATATATTACCTATTTAAAAAATTAAATAAATAAAAATTTCAAGTGCTCCTCAAATTCCATTATTTACAGGAAACAGCTGTAAAACAAGAAAGACAAAGACATTAGATCAAGGTGCCAAGAGGCAAAGAAAATGTAGCATTGGGAGGTCTGAGGCAATCCAAAGAGAGGACGATCCAGGTTTTTTCAAGAACCAGCAGGGAAGTGAGTTGAACTGCAACGTGGACAATACTGTTGAGGACGCCAAGAAGCAGATGACAGCGCAAACCAGCACCAGCTGGTACAAGAGTATCCTGAAAATGTGATACACAAATTTTAAGGCTCTGTGTGCCTGGATAGTGTGAAATCCACAATGGGATGAAACCAGGACTTTACTAATAGAGAAGTAGCTTTCTTTCACCCTTAAAATAAAGAGGGAAGAAGATAAGAAACAAGTTTATATAAGAGTAACAAAAACTATTAATTAATTTGAAAAGATAAAGAAATCCACTTTCATCATTTAGCAAAGAAAAGAAATTCTATTTTGCAAGAATTATTTAAGGCAGTTCTGGAAAAACTATAGAACGGAATGTCCTCTTAAAGACATTTCTAACCTCAAGATTTTTTTATTTTGGTTTAATCCCCAGTGTGCTTCCTTGAAGGGGAGACCTTGCTAATTTGACGTAGTGAAAGGCCTAGTTAGTAAGAAGTAATGCCAGTGGAGATTTGCAAGTAAGCTTTAGCAAACTTATCTTTAATCAACTGAAAAATCCCTTACTTAAAAGTATAATTAAAACTTCTGAAGTGCTACTAATGTTCTTTCTTGTCATGTGTGTTACTTTGTTTGCTTTATAATAATCATTAAATTAGGTACTTACGAACTTTTCTGCATGGTGGCATAGTATGGTGGTATAGTTCACAATTATTTTTAAAGGATTTCAAAAATAACAACACAACAGTTAAAGCTATTCTTTCCATGAACTATTTACCCCTATGGTGAAACCAAAGGCTGAAGTCAGACTGTCTATCACGAAAGCCAATCCCTCGTGGAACATTATCAGTATCTGGCGTACCTAAGGAATGATACTGACCAGGGCCAGAAACCCACCCACTTTGGCTCCTCTCCCCCAGGCCAGGGCCGCTGAAGTCTGAGACATTAGATATTGTCTATAGGGCAGGAATCATGGGGAAGGCATGAAAAGGAACACTGGGGCTCTGACAGCAAATAGCTCCATATGTTTTTCATGTATTAATACAGGTTGAAAAAAGAAAATTTAATTTGTATATGAGTTAGAAAAATAAAGAGTTCAAATAAAAGTAAAGAGGTTTAAAGGCAAGGGTCCAAAGGGCTTCACCTGTCTGCTTATTGCTATGAGTACTTTCTGAAAAAGTTACACCAACTGGCCAAACTTATTTAAGTAGGCACAACCTGAATCCTGAAAGTTATCATTCATTTATAGTTCTAATAAGGACATGGATGCAAGTGTAGGAAAGAGGAAGGAAACATATTTCAAAACTTTACGACTAAAATATTTTTCTAAAAACAGTCGAAGTTTCTATGCTCCCTTATTCACTCACCCAGAAAGTAAGTTTGCCTCCTCTCTCATCCACGTACCCCTACTCGCAAAGGCCCATGTAAAAAAGTTAAACTTCAAAAAAGGGAAGAGTAAATGGGGAAATTGATGACAGTTTATGAAAACTGCTTAGGTCCAGAACTTGGTATCTGAAAAAAAATCCTTAAAAATTATGTCCAACTTCTCAGTTTCTGGATGAGAAAATTTAGGTCTATAGATGTGCAGTGACTCACTAAAGGGCATGAATTAGTTTTGAGAAGTTTGTTTCTTCACTTATTACTTTCTTTTCCCATAAATTACTTTGTAGCTTGAAAAATACATATACTAAAAATAGAAAAACAGAAATAATAAGCATGGTAAATTATGGTAGAGTCAGGATTTATTACGTCCAGTCTACTGTTCTTTATATTATGTTGTGTTCCTTACACTTTCTAAATTTCCCAGTGGAAGATATAAGCTACTGGTTCCACTTTTTCCTATTAGGTAGGACCATTTTGTGTAGAGAGAGTCTTAAATGCTTTTGCCATCCTGAACTAAAAGTGCTTCCATAAGTATAACTAAGTCCAGAGATCTTACCTCTGTCCCATAATTAAGCCAAAGAAACAGAAATTTCTTCTAAAATGGAAATACTAAAAAGAGATTTAATTAAAGGCAGTTTTGTTAATAAAGGCAGTTTAATTAAGCTTTATATTTATAAAAATATAATTACACAACCCCCCCCGAATCTGGAAAAACGATTGATTTAATTACTTAAATGACTTCTGTTAAAAGAGGGATCCCCTAAAATAGTATCCAACGTTAGTCCTCACTGTTCAATGGCTAATTGCTTGGCTGGTGGATTATCCGGGGGGCTCTGCTTCTCTACTTGTTGCCTTGTTTGTAAGTTAATCATGAGGAAGGAACCCAAGGTTTGGTCGATTATTTGTTAGGGAGTTTTGAAATTCGACCAAATGAAGATTGGTATTTCTTTCACCTATGCTCCTTACTAGCAGGAATAACAGGATAGACTCTAATGCAAGAATCAGTGCTCGCTCAACCCAGACAACTGTGTAACAAGGCCAAAGACCCAGAGTCGCCATAACCGGTTTGGCTCAGTGGATAGAGCGTCGGCCTGCGGACTGAAGGGTCCCAGGTTCGATTCCGGTCAAGGATATGTACCCTGGTTGTGGGCACATCCCCAGTAGGAGGTGTGCAGGAGGCAGCTGATCGATGTTTCTCTCTCATCGATGTTTCTAACTATCTCTCTCCCTTCCTCTCTCTAAAAAAAAAAATCAATAAAATATATTTTAAAAAAACACAAAAAAACAAAACAAAAAAACAAAGACCCAGAGTCTCTCCTCATTGACCCAGTTTGGCATCCTCTATTCTATTCCTGTGCCCAGTAGCGATGCTTCAATGTAAAAAATAGAGCTGGTAAGAGTACAAATCTATCATCTCCACTGTATTAACAGGCTCTGTTAATGTCACAATACCAACACCAACCGTATTTTTATTTATTTTTTGCTAATCCTCAGCTGAGAATATTTTTCCCATTGATTTTGAGAGAGAGTAGGAGGGAGGGAGGGAAGAAGGGAAAAGAAGAGAAGGAAAGAGAGAGAGAGAAAGAGAGAGAGAGAGAGAGAGAAACATTGATGTGAAAAAACACATTGATTAGTTGCCTCCTGCACGCGCCCGGCCATGGATCAAACCTGCAACCCAGGTCCATGCCCTTTACCGGGAATCGAACCTGAGACCCTTCAGTGCACACCAACGCTCTGACCATCGAGCAACACTGGCCAGGGCCATCTTTATATTTAAAGATAGAATTTTGAATGTGAGTGTGAGATTCTTTAGGGCTATACCATCTTTTACTATGTCATCTTTCCTGGACTCTATTAAATACTTCCATTCCATTTATGTCCTCTTCTTCTAATCTGGGCAGGAGCCAAAAAACATAAGTCTTATTAAGAGAGTTCAGAAGTGCCACAGCCCACAAATGACCCTTAGCAGCAATTAAACTGAAAAATAATCCCCATGAGCCAGAACTGCAACGAAAGGTTAACTACTTATCCAAACTTTGGCAAAGAGGCAGCTCTTTCTCCCGTTTGCCCCAAGCCTGCGAGGAAAGGGGAATCTGAAGCTGTCCCTCCACCTCCTGCCACTCACTTTCTGCGTCAAATAGTATGGGTCAAAGTCCTCCAGGGGAACAGCGACCAGGCCTTGTGGGATGTCCCCATAGATGAAAGGCAAACTCTTCCCGGCTTCCAGGTCACTGTTGGGCTTGGGCTTGCTGTCCTCATCGTCGTCCCGGTGGCTGCCATCTCCCTTTGGTGGTTTCTTAAGCTTGCTCTCGGCAATGCGCCTCTCGATGTTTGCCAGCGACTCGGGGGTGAAAGGCTTGAAACTATCAGGGCCTGGTGGTGCGAGCAGCCGCCCTGCCATCTTCTCATCCTGCAGCAGCTTCGTTAGTTATGCTGCGTCCAGGACAGGCCAGCTCTGGAAGGAAAAGCAACACAGACAGCATTAATCAATCACTGCTCGGAAAGGAGGCCAGACTAAACCGTCTCACTCAGCCTGTACTCACAACCTCTGCACCACATCGTTTCTTCCATGACATGGTTACTTTTCTCTTCAGAAAAATCTGTGGCATGAATGGATTAGGTCATGTCAGAACCACCCCTCAGGGAAATGATCAGCTAGAAGATCAAAAGATGGGAGTTTCCTGAATGCTGGTATTTATTATTCACTTAAGATGCAACTCGTTGTTAGGAACCACATACAACTACTGTACAAAAATAAATTCCAGCCCTGACTGGTTTGGCTCAGTGGATAGAGCGTCGGCCTATGGACTGAAGGGTCCTGGGTTCGATTCCGGTCAAGGGCATGTACCTTGGTTGCAGGCACATTCCCAGTGGGGGGTGTGCTGGAGGCAGCTGATCGATGTTTCTCTCTCATCGATGTTTCTGACTCTCTGTCCCTCTCCCTTCCTCTCTGTCAAAAATCAATAAAATATATTTTTTAAAAAAGTAAATAAATAAATTCCATATCCTCAAGGAACTTTTATTCTAAACTAATAAGGCACATTTATGTCATCCAGGCGTATGTGTTAGCTTTGGACAAGTCACCTTCCTTTTCTGGAACTCCATTTCCCAAAGAAATATTATAACTTCCAAGGACAACACAAGGGTAAATTGTCAGTCTTTCCAGCTTCTGAAAACACTAAACCTTTCAAAACTTTGGAGGCACAAAATATAGATAAAATAGCTTCCATCTGCGTTGGCTCTTCTGTTTCAAGGTATTTTTCAATTCACCAAGTTGTGTAAAATCCATCCAGTATAAAAGCTCAGAAGTACCTTCTTTGATGACCAAGCTCCTGCCAGGGACAAACGCAAAACACTTTCCTCTGTGGAGAGGGCAGACACTGCTCTCCGCACCCCCACACAGCAGCAAGGAAAAGCAGATGGGAGAGGCATTTTAGAGGACTTCCTGATGCAACAGCATTGCAGCCCTGCGGGGTGAATGACAGCAGGAAAGCCTGCGTGCAACCCGAGAGGGGTTCAAAGCAGGAAGGACGGGAAGAGAGAACAGAGTAACAAACCACAATTCCCTTCTGAAAAGAACAACTGAGGTAGTGCCAAAACACAGCCAATGACTTCTAAGCATGGTATTTGAAAGCAATTTCCATTTCCATTTACACAGGTTTATGTAAATCCATGCCTTGAGACAAAGGACTCCCTAATGTCAAAAGGGACACGGTGTTTGGTGACTGTCACAAAAGGACCCTGGCAGGTGAGTCTAACCATGAAAGCTTTAGGGTGTCACTGGCAGTTCATCGGTGCTCCTGGCGCTGCTCTTCCTGTAGTTCCGGGAGCCCCACAAAGACAATCTGAGATTTTTATTTTTAAAGCTAGAGGTTGTTCTTTCCCTCCCCCTTAGCCCTCAGGGTCCACTTTAAGGCACCACCCATAAAACTCCAGGCTCCTCGGGAGAACAGTAGTGGAGTTAACTCTAAATAGTTTGGGAGTGAAATACCCAGGGGCTCCTTTTATAAATACACCCGCAGAGATCCCAGCTTTCTCTAGTGGTGTGATCGCTATGCGCGTTGCAAAGGCAGTAAGTAGTGTCCACATGCAGGCTGGTCGGCTCACTCACAGCACAGGACTAATGAGGCCAGAACCACAAGTTAGCCCCACGCAGACCTGTCAGCTTCTCGCTGTGCAAAAGAACACGGTTCCACAGGCGGTATGGTCAAATAGGTCGTTTGCACATATGAAGCATGAAATTTTACAGCTTTGAGGGATTAGAGATCCAGTCCATTTCATTTTACAGGTTAGGAAACTTGGGGACCTAAGAGGCTGGACAACCTGCCCAAAGACACAGGGCCAGGATAAAAATCACAACCAAAGAGCTCTGACTCCTCAACTCACACTCCTGCTATTATGACAAATACCAGAGGCCTGGTGCACAAGATTTGTGCACTGGAGGTGGGGGAGGGGTCCCTCAGCCCGTTCTGCACGCTCTCATAGTCTGGGACCCCTCGGGTGATGTCTGCCTGCCAGCTTAGGCCCGATCCCGGGGGGATTGTGCCTAAGTCGAAAGGCAGACATCCCTCTCATAGTCCGGGGCTCTCGTAGTCCACGACCCCTCGCTCCTTACCACCCGCCTGCAGTGGAGGTGGAAGAGGCTCCTGCCACTGCTGCTGTGCTCGCCAGCTGTGAGCCTGGCTTTTGGCTGAGCGGCGCTCCCCCTGTGGGAGCACACTGACCAGCAGGGGGCAGCTTTTGCATTGAGTGTCTGCCCCCTCGTGGTCAGTGTGCATCATAGCGACTGGTCGTTCCTCAGTTCGGTCGATTTGCATATTAGCCTTTTATTATATAGGATCAGTTATCTATCCTCCTATCCTACTCTAACTCCCAGTACTTCACAACAGGAAGCATCTGAGTCATCGAGTAAGTTACATGCAAAGACCAATAGTTTCACTAATCCAAGACTTCATTTACAATGTTTTCCCCAACTTAGAATTCTTTCTTCATCCATTTCCTCCTATCTATCCCTGAATTACCTCCCATAAATCCCCACTCCTCTACAGAGCCTTCCCACCAGATCCAGCTTTTACTATTTTTCCCCTTGTGAACTCCTAAAGCTTTATCATGATCTTAGCTAACATTTATCATGTACTTACTATGTTTCAGGCATTGGTCCAAGCACCTTGCTTGTATTAGTTCATTTAATCTCCAGAACAATATATGAGGTAGATATTATTAAATTACATGCTAGAAAATGACATAGTCAGGACTCAAAACATCCTGCTCACATTTGTTTTGGCTTTTAATTATTGTTGAATTGCACCATGTAAATTCCCAGAGGTCATGGGTGGTATCTTAAACTTCTTTTGTATCCTTCCACAGAGAATTGGATTATGTCTGGAACCCAAAATTAGTCCAAATCCCTGGGACTCCATGGTTCCCATAGCCACACTCATTTTCAACTTTGAGTCTCCCTCAGTTCCTACTTAGAGGACAAATAATACTGCAAGGAAGTCACTGAAGATGCTGACAAACTCTTGTGACCTGATATACACACCTGGGTTCTTCACAGGTAAAGTTGTCCAAGGCTAAGTCCTCTGCCTTTGCTTCCAGATCCTATTTCCTCCTGACTTCCCCAAGACCACGTTCCTTCAATTACCCCTGCTCTCTATGACATTCTCAATCTTTCCTTTTCCTCTCCTACTTCTGTATCTTCTCCTTTAATCTTCACCCCCACCACCCACTCTCTCTTCGTTTGCCTTAAATGATCCTGGTTCTATCCACATCTGCAGTCTCCTCTTCCCCAACACCTTTTCCTTTTCTAAGGGCCAGCCTCCTGCAATCTCTCTGTTACACTTTCTTTCAGGGATCTCAACTACTCAAAATAATCTGTACGTGGGTGATTTTCAGATTCCTATCCAAAGAGCCCTGACTGTTCTTCTGAACCCCACAACTGCTGTCACCACTGGGCTTGACCGGTATTGGTCAGTGATTGAGCGTCAACCTATGAACCAGGAGGTCACGATTCAATTCCCGATCAGGGCACATGATCAGGTTGGGGACTTGACCTCTACGAGGTAGCTGATCAATGATTCTCTCTCATCATTGATGTTTCTATCTCTCTCTCCCACTCCCTTTCTCTCTGAAATAAATAAAAATATATAATCTAAAAACAAAAAAAAACTACACGTTTTTACTTCCCAAACTGATTCCTCCTCCGGGCCTTCTAAATTCTGTTATTGGGGCCATCGTTTTTCCAGGCACCTAAGTATGGAACCTCAGTCATGTTTTCCCTGTCGTCTTTGCTGTCCTTGTCCAACCCATTCACCAGCCTTACTAATTCTTCCTTCTGAGTTTCCATTTAAAATAGCATCACCCAATAAGTCAGTCAGAGAAAGACAAATACCACATGATTTCACCTATATATAGAATCCAAAGAACAAAATAAATAAATAAACAAAATTGAAGCAGACTCATAAACAGAGAACAGAGTGATGGTTGCCAAAGGGGAGTGGGTTAGAGAACTGGGTGAAAAAGGTGAGGGTTTAAGAAGTACAAATTGGTAGTTTATACTTCTTATGTAAGTATAGCATAGGGAATATATAGTCAGTAATATTGTAATAACTATGTATGGTGCCAGGTGGGTACTGGAAATATCAGGGGAACACTTCCGTAAAGTATATGATTTCCTAACCACTATGCTGTACACCTGAAACTAATACAAAATATTGAATGTAAACTGTAATTGAAAAAAAGACATTAAATAGTGAAAAACAAACCAAAAAAATAGCAGCACCCTAATTCAGGTCACATGCAACAGTCTCCCACTGTGGACCAATCTTCAGTCCATCCAGCACTTCTCCAAAGGTCTGTTTCCCTAAAAATATGCCTCCGTTATGTCATTCCCCTCCCCCTGAGCTATCAGAGTTATGGACTGAATCCATTTCACTGCCATTCAAGGCCTTTTACAGCCTCACTTCTCAAGCATTTTCTCCCACTGCTTCCCTGCAAGGACATCTACTCTGGTAACTGTTTTTGTTTTGGTTTTCTAGTTTGTTTTTCTAAGGTAGAACATAGCACAAGTGAACAGGTCTTAAATGTACAGACTGGTTATTTTGTGTGTGTGTGCGTGTGTGCGTGTGTGTGTGTGTGTGTGTGTAAATATATATATATGTAACAATTACTCAGATCAAGATATATATTTATTTCCAGCACTCCAGATGGCTCTCTTGTCAATAACCACCAATCCCATACTCTCCCAGCCATGGTTATCTGATATCCATCACCACAGATTAATTTGGCCTGTTCTTGAACTTCATATAAATGGAATATAAGTATACTCTTCAGGGTCTGGCTTCTTTCTTTCAACATTATTTCTGTGAAATGAATCTTTGTTGTACGTGTAGCATGATACATTTTTTTAATTACTGTGTAGTATTCTGCGTATGAATATAGATCAATTTAATTCTCCATTCTACCTGATAGACATTCTTTTGTTTGATTGTTTGTTTGTTCGCTCTAGAAATCTTTGCCAATCCTATGGTCATGAAGCTAATAGCCTATGTTTTCTTCTAGAAGCTTTATTGTTTTACTTTTCTTATTTAGATTTCAAGTCATTTAAAATTGATTTTGGTATATCCTGTGAGATAGAGGTCAAGGTGAATTCTTTTGCTATGTGGATATCCAACTGACTCTGCCTCACTTAATAAAAAGTCTGGTCACTGTTATTTCCATTGATTCCTAAATATACTTTCATTTCCTTGTTTTAAATCTCCTGAAGTCTCTCTTTGCTTCTTACCTAAATTCTATTCATCCATTAAAACCGGCTTAAACTCCTTCTGAGGAAATTGTCTTGCAAAAAGTAAAAATAAGCTTTTTAGAACTTAGACCATACAGTCCAACTATCCTTACTGTAATAAACTTATCAGTAAATTAAATAAGAGAAGCTATGTTGTCTAACTGCAAATCAGTGACAGATGCAGAGCTACAGTACGCAGTTCTTGGCCTCCAATAAAATGCTCTTTTCCCATACCACCGTCTCAGGTAATTCGCCCTGTCCATCATCCCACTACTACCTCAGCTTTCTTCTTCCTGCAGTGCTAAGGTGATGGACGAACAATGTAAGTGACTTTTAAACCTGAGAGTTCCAAAAGAGACTGAACTAGACTCAAAGTCGGGGCCACAGATGACCAAGGCTCTCTTCCTTTGGTCATCCAGGAAGACCAAGATTTTAAAATGCTAGCTGTAGCCTGGACACATAAAAATAAAGATGAATCTAAATTAAGGAGAAAAGACCGGAAGAGAGAAAGAAAACTGGCACTGAGTGAGCTTGTAACAGGGAAGAAGGAAGAAAGACATCTGGGTAGAATTGTTAAAGGAAACACTTCAGGCAAGGGCACACCAGAAAAAAATGTCAGGAGCAAGTAGTATTAAAATTTGTCTCAGACTTAAAAAAGAACAAATTGAATAACTCAATTTTTGATATCAAAAGTTACTACTAATACAGTAACCAAAGCAGTGTGGAACTGACATAAAGACAGATATATATAGACCAGAATAGATTAGGGAACCTAGAAAGAAACCCTCACATATATAGTCAAATGATTTTCAACAAGGGTGCCAAGACCATTCAATGGGGGGACGGGCAGTCTTTTCAATAAATGGTGCTGGGAAAACTGGTTACCGAAATGCAAAAGAACGAAGTTGGACTCTTACCTTATGCCATACAAAAATTAATTCAAAATGGGTAAAATATCTAAATGTAAAAGCTAAACTGTACAACTCTTAGAAAAATCATAGGGGAAAAGCTTCAAGACACTGAATTTGGCAACGACTTCTTGCATTTGGCACCAAAAGTGCAGCAACGAAAGAAAAATTAAAGAAAAATTTGGACTTCATAAAAATTAAAAACCTTTGTGCATAAAAGGACACTATCAAGAGAGTGAGAAAGGAACCCACAGAATGGGAGAAATATTTGCAACTCATAAGAGTTTAATACTCAGAATACATAAAGAATTCCTACAACCCAACAAAAAACAACAATCCACCTAAGCAATGAATAAAGAACTTGACTAGACATTTCTCCAAAGAAGATATACAAATGGCCAATAACCAAATGAAAAGGTGCTCAATGTGACTTATCATTGGGGAAATGCAAATCAAAACCACAATGAGATACCACTTCACACTCACTCGGATGGCTATTATAAAGCAAAACACACAAACAACAACAACAACAGAAAATAACAAGTGTTTGCAAGAATGTGAAGAAACTGAAAACCTCGTGCTGCTATGAAAAACAGTATGACATTTCCTCAAAAAATTAAACATAGAATTACCAGAAGATTAAGCAATTCCTCTTTTAGGTATATACCCAAAAGAATTGAAAGCAGGGACTCAACCAGATATTTGTACACCCACAGTCACAGCAGCATTATTCACAATAGCCAAAATGTGAAAACAACCCAGTGTCCGTGGACAGATGAATGGATAAACAAGATGTGCCACATACATACAATGGAATATTATTCGGCCTTGAAAAGGAAGGAAATTCTGACACATGCTACAGCATGGATGAACCTTGAAGACATTACACAAAGTGATTAAACTAGATACAAAAATTCAAATATTGGATAAATCCATTTATATGAGGTACCTATAGTCAAATGCCTAGAGACGAAAAGTAGAATAGTGGTTCCTGAAGGCTAGGGGAAGGGAGCATTGTTTAATGGGTAGGTTGTTTTCCATTTGATATGATGAAAATATTCTGGTAGTGGACAGTGGTGATGGCTGCACAATGTGAATGTGCTTAATACTACTGCACTGTACACTTAAAATAATTAAAATGATAAATTTTATATTATATATATTTTACCACAGTTTTCTTTAAAAGAGAGGAAAAAAAACACACCGAAGACATTTACTGTGCCCTTACTATATGCCAGAGACCGTACTGATAATAACTATAACTACCTGCCTTCAGGACCTTTAACGTCTTCTGGGGGTGGGAGACAAGTAAACAGGTGAGGGACAGTATGACAAATCCAATCAAGGAAAATAGACTTTTATAGACATACACAAGCAAGACACCTAATCTAGTTTGGAAAGATCATGGAAGGCTTCCTAGAGGAAGTGGCATTTTAGCCAAAGCCTGAAGGAGAATTTGTGGAGTGGGGATGGCAGAAAAATGGATGTTAGTAAGAAGAAGTAGCATATATGAGACACGACAGACAAGGGAGATCAAGCCACTTGGGTACTGCAAACAGTTCAGTATAAGTAGACTTGAGACAATTAACAAACAGGTAAGCAGGTGCCACATCAAGAAGGTAAAGTCATTAGCAGGGGAAGGAGTTTTTATTTTTATCCTGAAGGCAATAAGAAGACTTAAAGTTATATTCCAGAAAGATCACTCTGGCTATAGTATAGAGAATGAGGGGTTGGGGAGATGGGGTGGAGGAGAAGCAAGATCAGGGTGAAGAAATGATTTAGTTGAGAGAGAATGTTGGTTTGAACCTGGCAGCAGCATTAGGGATAATGTACCAAACAGTCTTGTCAACTAACTGAAGTGGGGGCGGGGGGTGGGGGGGGGGGGCGTAAAGTAGAACAAAAATCCAGAAAGAGGCCCAGATTTCTGTTATGGGCAAATGAAAGGAGGTAGTAAATTCATTGAGACAGGAAATAAAATATGATGTACAGCTCAGGTAAGGTGATGACTTCACTTTTGAACATACTAAGTCTGAGTTGCTTTGTTATATCCAAATAGAGACACTAAACAGGCAGTAGGTGTGTGGTTCTGAAGTTCAAGGAAAAGATTTAACAACTAAAAGAAGAGAAGAGAAGAAGTTTGATATAGAACTATAGCTAGACTCGGAGGACTGCCAGTCAGCTCTCTGCATGTTGATAAACAGCTCATTTGGAATTAGCCAGAGGAGCAGTTCTGCACTGGGAGGAAGGTGGGCGGCTCTTATCACAGAAGAGAGAAATGCAGCCAGATGGGTAAGTTTACACTGTCCCACTCCCTGGGCCCCTCCTTCCTCCAGTGACAACTACATACCAGGCTGCCAATTTTCTTCTTTGTCACTTACAGACTTCATTTTGGAAAATCATGTAACAGTTCTAGAAATGGAAATAAAAACAATTTTATCAAACCTTAATTTTATTCATTTGAAACAAAAATTGCAAACCTGGGTCTCTCTTAATAACATCAAAATCTGGCTCTCCCACCTACAAGTTCTTCTGGCTCAGCCTCACCCTGGTGAACGTCATTCTTCTCATTGGCTTTCTACTTCATGAGGCTCTCTGAAGTTTGTCCTTCCCAAGCTTCACACCCACCAAATTTTCCCAAAGCTGAGCTCTTTGTCTCTGATTTTATATACCTGATCTCTTCCTAATCCATTTGAGACACATAATCCTGGCTGATTTACATTATGTCTTCCTGCAGAAATGCTTTGAAGTGTCTGTTTATAGAATATTTTGAAAGATGCCTACTATGATTATAAATTAAAGATTAACCATAATAAAAAAAATCCATGAGAAAGAACTCTATCAGAAGATATTTGTGAAGTACCTTCATTTTTGAGTACTTGAATATTTTGACCTAAAAATGCTTTTAAATGAAGTTAAAACAATGATTATTATGATTTTATATAGATTGGAAAGTGTCTCTGAGCAAGTCCCAGCAGCCCCAAATGAAGATAGGTTTCCACCTTGTCTCTACAGCCATACACCTATCAAGCCTGCTCTGCTGTTCATCAACATATAGCCCAATCAAGATGTCATCAGACTTCCGCCATCCTGGCACTGCAAACTCACTACACGCCAAAACTTCCCTCTATTTTGTCACCTATCCCCCACCACCGATTCCCCCCAAATTTAACTGGCTTCCCACATTTCCTTTATTTCTTCCACAAAGCACAGGAGCCTTTTCCCTTTATAACCACACATTAAACTCCTTGTAGACTCTGGTTGTTGCTCCACATCTATTGTCATTCTCTTCACTAGTCTCCTGACTCAAAATAAAATACATTGCTTTTAATACTCACCCAAGGCTATGTGTTTACTGATTTTAGATAGAGGGGAAGTGAGAGAGGGAGGTGGGGGAGAGACAGGGGGAGAGAGAGAGGAGAGGAGAAACATTGATCAGTTGCTTCTTGTTCATGCCCCAACCAGAGAATCGAACCCAAAACTTAGGAACATGCCCTGACCAGGAATTGAACCTTTTAGTGTATGGGACTGTGCTCCAGCCAAGCTACCTGGCCAGGGTAAGTTACGCTACAATTTTTCTTGCTTTATAATTGAAAAAGATTTCATTTTTGTGATCTGTAGTTTTCTACTTCTCTTTGCTTCAATTCCAACATGCACATCAGATTTCACCCTCAATTTCCTGTAGGAATTATAATATTCACAGTAACATTGAGGCTCTCTTTATCACCTATTTGGTCCCCTCTCCTCCCATCCCCATTCAATGGTCTAAAGAGAAAGTACATTTTGTCTTATTTTCTACTAATTGTTTCCATGTTTTCCAGAGAACTAAACTGTTGGCATAATGTTTAACATCTAAAAAAAGACATTTCAATTAGTAGGTGCTCATACCTAGGAAGGAGGACTAAAATATTTAGGAAGCTATATTTTATCTCAAGTATCAAAGACTGGCTTCTAGGTACCACCCTAGAGCCTGGATGAGAAGTTCCCATTTTATACTTTCTCCCGTAAGCATTTAGTGGGCATAGTGGAAACAGCAAAAATCCCTCCATATGAAGGAATATGGTTGGAGTGGAGGAAGTAGCTGTACACAGTAAGAAAAATTAATTCCTAATTGTAACTGAAAAAAAAAGAAATCAACACATGCTATATTTAGATATAACATGTTCCTTCACAATTGGATATATAGTTAATCAGTTTAAGTTCACTGCTTCTGACCAAAAATCCAATGGTTTTTGGTTTTAAGCTCTGCCATTCTACTATATAATGACTATGAGACCTATTTAAATAACAAAGGAAGTACAGGGGTTAATAAAGTGTCTTAACATGTAGAAAGTGCACAGTAAAAATTAGCTCTTAACACCACCTGTATCACCAGTTTCATTTTTTTCCATTCCACTCAATCTACATAAAATAAATAAAAATCTAAAACAATTCCTACAAATCATTGCTTAAGTCCTACAAAACAAAAATGACATTATTGTAGAAATAAATTTTTATTGGGCAATTGGTGACACTAAACACTACAAATGTTCATTTTTCAATTGATACAAAAATCCAAGTGTAAAGGTAATTACGGGGTATCAATATATCAAGCCTAACGGTCGCTTAGGCTTTTATATATAGAGACTGTCAGACATATACAAAAGACAAATGCGGGCAAGTTATATATAATCTCTATTACATTATAGAATACTAGAGGCCCGGTGCACAAAAATTTGTGCACTGGTGGGGGGGGGGGTGAGGGGGGTCCCCCAGCCCGGCCTGTGCCCTCTCGCAGTCTGGGACCCCTCGGGAGATAACGACCTGCTGGCTTAGGCCTGCTCCCGGGTGGCAGAGGGCAGGCCCAATCCCTAGGTGCAGCCCCTGGTCAGGCTCAGAGCAGGGCCGATTGGTGAGTTGGGGCGCCGCCCCCTGTCATGCACAGAGCAGGGCGGATCGGGAGGTTGCGATGCCACCCTCAGTCACGCTCAGGGTAGGGCCGATTGGGGGGTTGGGGCACCGCCCCCTGTCACACTCAAGGCAGGGTCGATGGGGAGGTTGCGGCGCCACCCCCTGTCATGCACAGAGCAGGGCCGATCAGGGGGTTGGGGCGCTGCCCCCTGTCACTCACAGAGCAGGGCCAATCAGGGGGTTGGGGAGCTGCCCCCTGTCACGCACAGAGCAGGGCCCATCAGGGGGGTTGGGGCTCCGTACCCTGTCACACACAGAGCAGGGTCGATCAGGGGGTTGGGGCGCCTTCCCCTGTCACAAACAGAGTAGGGCGGATAGGGAGGTTGTGGCCCCGCCCCCTGTCACTCACAGAGCCGCAGGGCGATCAGGGGGTTTGGGCGCTGCCCCCTGTCACGCTGATCCCGGTGCTGGGAGCCTCGCTGCTCCACTGATCCCGGTGCTGGGAGGCATATTACCCTTTTACTATATAGGATAGAGGCCTGGTGCATGGGTAGGGGCTGGCTGGTTTGCCCTGAAGGGTGTCCTGGATCAGGGTGGGGGTCCCCACTGGGGTGCCTGGCCAGTCTGGGTGAGGGGCTGAGGGCTGTTTTCCAGCTGGCGAGTAACTGAAGCTCCCAGCCGCTCCTTGTTTTCTTTTTTTTTATTTTTATTTATTCCGAGCCAGCTTTAGCTCTGAGGCCTCGCTGCTGAAAACATCGATACAATGTTGCGGTCCGGGGCTGAATGAAAGCCGGTTTCTGGGGTTTTGTTTAGCTTCTTATTTGCAACATAGTACATAGTTGCTTAGAGTTGCAGCTGAGAGGCCGGCAAGTGAGGCGGGGAACGTTGGAGTCCGCAGTCACTGGTGCAAGCAAGCCTCCCTGCTCACTTCAGTGCATGGCTGCCGGCCGCCATCTTGGCTGACAGTTAATTTGCATAAGGATATGCTGATTAGCCAATGGGAAGGGTAGCGGTCGTACGCTAATTACCATGTTTCTCTTTTATTAGTGTAGATATGCAGCCAGAGGCATGCTTGCCAAGTTGAACTGAGAAATGAAGATGATTTCACTCTTATCAGAGAAAGAGATGGTGAAAACGCTTGGTGGACTTAGAACATATTTCACAACTGAGGATGAAGGTATGGACCACGTTAACATCAGTAACATCCCACGGTCTTATTACTTTGGTCTGCATATACTTTTTTTCATAGCATACAGAAATCAGAAGTTAAGTCACAATATTTGACCTTATCTTTGTCATCTTCAAAAATATGGCATTTGACTATAAAGAGGATTATAAGGTTTCTGCTCTCCATGATCAGTAAGACTCTAGCCCAGCCGAGGGCAAACTACGGCCCACGGGCCGGATCCAGCCCGTTTGAAATGAATAAAACTAAAAAAAAAAAAAGACCGTACCCTTTTATGTAATGACGTTTACTTTGAATTTATATTAGTTCACACAAACACTCCATCCATGCTTTTGTTCCGGCCCTCCGGTCCAGTTTAAGAACCCATTGTGGCCCTCGAGTCAAAAAGTTTGCCCACCCCTGCCCTAGCCCATATGCTTCTATAAAGCTTGACAATTTCCAAGCAAAATAATGGTTTTGGACAGCTGACATCACCTTTGCCACAGAGATTTTTAAAAAACTAAGACATCAGATCAAGATCTCTATTAAACCCCCTAAAGAGAAACAATCCTAGGCCAAGCCTGAGAAACTGATATTATAATTCAGATATTGTCACTGACCAGCAGGATGGCCCTTAATAATTAATTCACCTACCCAAGTTTTGGTCTTATTTATAAAAGGAGGGAGGTGAGTGAAATGATTTATAGAGCCAGCTGTGTTGACTTTGGGCAAATTATCTTATAGCATCTCCATTTCTTCATTTGACTGTTAAATGAGGTGATACAGAAGTGGATCTCAATAAATAATGATAATCATAATACTACCAGTAATAGTAGTGAAATGGAGCATTTACAACATGCTAGGCACAGTTCTAAGAGCTTTTCTATAATTATTTTGATCCTGCTAATCACCCTATGAGGTAGTTATTGTTATTATCCCATATTATTTATAAGAAAACGGAAGCACAGAGAGGTTAAGCAACTTGCCCTAGATCACAGAGTGGGATTCGAGCTGTTTGGCTTCAGGATCTGTGTTCTGAACCATTTCACTACACTACTTCTTGTTATCAGCAGTCTTTCCCCTTCTCTGCATCTCTTCTAAGATCCTTTCCAGCTCTATGATTCCATAAATATTAATTAACTGCCTTGAACTCTGACAGGCTAAGCAAAGTTTGCTTCTCTAAGAGAATTTACCAAGGCTTTAAAACACATGAAGGCTTAGAACTTAGAAAACTGTTATCAGAACACATTCTCATAAGCCATTATCTGTCAGTCATGTTGTAAAGTATATTCCTGCACTAGATGGTAGAAAGCTGGACTAAAAATTTAAAACGCTTTTGTTTTCAATGACTGAAAGTTCAAATGAAATCTTAGATGAAATGTCAATCTATAATACAGGGAAAAGCATCTCTGCCTGAAGTCTACCTCACTCCTCTCATGTCACCCCTGAAGACATTCCTGCAAAGTGTCAGGATAGTTCTAAAACTATTACACAAGCCGAAACCGGTTTGGCTCAGTGGATAGAGCGTCGGCCTGCGGACTGAAGGGTCCCAGGTTCGATTCCGGTCAAGGGCATGTACCTGGGTTGCGGGCACATCCCCAGTGGGGAGATGTGCAGGAGGCAGCTGGTCGATGTTTCTCTCTCATCGATGTTTCTAGCTCTCTATCTCTCTCCCTTCCTCTCTGTGAAAAATCAATAAAATATATTTAAAAAAATAAAAAAAAATAAATAAATAAAACTATTACACAAAATAATGACTATGTCTTTCAACTCCAGATTCAATGGTCAACTCTTAGAACAATGGATCCGGGACTATATATATATAAAAGCCTGCGCACTGACTATGATGCACACTGACCACCAGGGAGCAGATGCTCAACGCAGGAGCTGACCCCTGGTGGTCAGTGCACTCCCACATCGGGAGCACTGCTCAGCTGACCAATGGGCACCAGACACCAGGCTCAGGCAGTCGGGGCCTGCTGGCCAGGGGGGAGGGGCCAACCACCATCATGATGGGCGGGCGCAAGCTGATTGGGGCCTGCCAGATGCGGGGAGGGACGGGGGAAGGGACCCGGGAGGTTGGCTGCCGACCCTGAGGAGGGAGCCAACCCTCGGCCCCCCTGGGAAAGGGGCTGTGTCTGCCACAACCCACCCCCGGTTCCCCGTCCCAGCCCGGGGGCCTGCCGGGCCGGGGGAGGGACCAGGAGGTTGGCCAGCAGGACCCATCGGCGACTGGGGCCTGCAGGCTGGGGGCAGCTCCTGCGTTAAGCATCTGGCCCCTGGTGGTCAGTGCGTGTTATAGAGACTGGTTGTTCTGGTCGTTCCGTCCTAACGGTAGCTTAGGCTTTTATGTATAGAGATTGTCAGACATATAAAAATTACCTTTAATCCTCAAAACAACCTAATTAGGCAGTATTGACAACTTCATTTCACAAGTGAGGAAACCGACTCCAAGAAAAAATATAAACTCCCAAGGTTAACAAGGGAAGCAGCCTCCTGCCAAAACTCCCCCTGTACCATGATGCTCTGACAATGACTAAGGTCAAGCATTTGCCTACTCCGAAGACGAAATGTTAATATACAATACGGACAAAAGCAGCTCTGCTGTGATTGGAGCAGGGAGTGCGCCTGAAGTCCAACTCACTCCTCTCATGTCACCCCCGGAAGACTTTTAATGACAACATGAGAATTGACAGCTTGCATGGGGTTTTGCTACTCTGGCAACACACAGGTTGCTTCACTCGTCAAAAGACACCCAAACTGGGTCAAATCATAGGGCATTCAAGCAGCATCGAGTGACAGAGCTTGAGTGTGGACGAGAGGTCTGGATACAGGCACCACAAGGTCTGCTCTTCACTTCCTGAATCACTAATGGATAGCAGCTTAGTCCCTCTACACGGTAACTAGAAGATAACCCACTGCTCACACTTGTATGAGACTGTATGGGAGAAGAGAAGACTATCACCCAAGTGGCTGCTGTGGTACTGAGACCACATAAGCAGGGGACTCCAAACAGGGGAAACACATATAGACAGCTCGGAGGTACAGCTTCAACCACGGAGATGACAAAACCATCTTCCTCAAAGAGTTACCACAAGGAACTGATGACAGGATATCTGTCAGAGCTCTCCAAGTGCTATTTTATACAAGTGTAAGTGCAATAATACTCAGTGCCTGGCTATGAATTACTAGGAAGTCACAGCAGCAAACAATACATTGTGTTCAGCCATGATAAAAATCAAGGTAGATCTCACATTAACAAAAAGAAGAAAAATCATATGATCATCTCAATAGATGAGAAAAAGCATTTGACAAAATTCAGCACCCATTTATAAAAAAATTAACAAAAAACTCTCAACAAAGTGGATATAGAGGGAACATACTCCAACATAATAAAGGCCAAAACCAGGGTAGATCTTACCTGAACAAGATTTCAGACTTGCTAAGAATCTTAAGAGATTGAACTGACAGAGTGACACACTCTGCAAACAGCTGCCAAGGCTACAAATGAAGGTCACCTCATATTTGTGTAGTGCTTTAACATTTACAGAGCATTTTCTATCCTTTACCTCGTCTCACCCTCGCTTGTGAGGTTAAAGGAGCAAATATTGCTAGATCTGACTTCACAGCAAAAGTATTTGGGGTTAAAGGGGTTAACTGACTTACTTGGCATCAAACAGCCAGTGACACAAGGACAAAATATTAAACGGTCCTTGTCCATTTTCTGAGGAGGGAGAATTCCTTTCCTGTTGAGAGTATCTATATTCCTTATGCTGAACAGAATAATGTGTAAGGGAAAACTCTCTAAATAATAATAACAATGATTATGATGGCGATGACAAAGAGGCCAAGAAGGAAAACTCTGAGAATATGGCTGATGCTGGAGAGCGTGGCCCAGGATACAGCTGTCAATCAGACTGGGAAGTCTGAGGGCAGAAAACAAAGGAAACAGAAAAAGGAGACAGATGCCTAACGAATACTTTTTAGGAAGTCTAGTGGTTTAAAGTCCAATACATCCTGCTAGCAGCTTCAAGAATCTTCCAGTGAAGGTCTACATTGCTCATTAAGTCTTTTGGAATTGAATTTGAGTGTGTTTTGTTGCTGTCCTGTTTTGTTTTTATGGTGCCTTAAGACAAAAGCAGAGTAGCTTACAAAGGCAGGTAGTTACATCTGAGTGACACCATGAAGTGGCAGAGTGTAGGCTGGGATTTGGTGTTTCTGCTTTCTAGCCTAGTGCTTGTCTCTGATAACTCACTGCCTCTAAGCACTTGTGGACATCATGTAGACAGAGTCTTTTCAGAAGCCTCCGTAAACACCACCAGCAATGCCTGTATGAGACATCATCTCTCAATGTAAAGCACAGCAACATGCATCCCAATACTGTTAATAATACTTACACATCCACTTTCCAACTGGAGTCCCACTGCCACCCCCATGACAGGCTCACAGAGGTTAAGGGACTTGCTCATGGTCACACACAGGAAGTACCGGAGCTAGGACTTAAACTCAGGATGTGACTCTTCATCCAGTGTGCTTCTCTGATGGATGGTGTTCTCATTCAGGAAAAGAATGTTATAATGGGACTAGCACAGTGGTAGCAAGATGAGAAATATATTTATAATCTCATTTGTAATGTACTAATAAGACTTAATCTTATACCTTTTCTTGAGATGTTCAGAGTTCTCCCTCTCATCTACTGAGAAAAAATGAGGCCAACAAAGATCCTACATGAAAAATTAAAGCAGGTAAGTGTTTATGATTGTTATGGTACCTTAACTATTGTTAACCACCTCACTGATGACAAATGAATTTGACTAACCCTCAAGGCTGGCAGAACCCATGCAACTTCAAATTCTACACTGGCGGATAAAACTGCAAACTGGTAGGAAATCTGGTTTGATGGCCATGGCTCCCTTCTGCTCAAAAACTCTCTACTGCTTTTTGATTAAAATTTCAAACCCTTAAAAGAGCACTCAGGGCCCTTTTCAGCCTATTAATAGACATCCTCTGCTTGTATTTTATGCTCCATAAAACCATTCCTCATTCCTACTGTATTTTTCCATTCCTACAACTTTGGTTGTACCATTCCTTTTGCCTAGAATGCTATCTTATCACTCCTCACTTGGGACAGCTATTCATAGTCCCCCTAGTCAAAAACAATCTGGACCTCCCCTTAGTATTTTATATTATTCCTAAAACACTACTTTAAATTATAGTTTTATATTCCTGCTTCCTTTTCCCTACCTCATTAAAAGAGCCTCAAGGGTAAATCATGCTTATTAATTATTGCATCCTCCAGATGCCTTGCCTTGTTCACAGAGAGGAATACATAGACCACTGGGTAATTGTTTGTGGCATCAGTGAGAGATTGATATGGTCTTCGGTACACAACAAAAACACACTGGGAAGCAAACTGACTCTAAATACCTGTTTGAGATCTTCAATATCCAAGAGAACCAGGGCTCAAATAAACTAAATAACTAAATTTCTGTTAATCACCTTTCCACACACCCATAGTCTAAGATCTCTGTGATAAAAGTTAAGTGATGATTTGGGGATATGACATTTGTTGTCCACAAAATTGAGCATCCCCCTTGGGCTAAAGTTGTCATGCCTTCATTCAGACCACTAGATAGAAGGCCTAATAGACTGACTTCCTCTTGATATAGGAATGCAATAGGTTGAAACATTCTATAAAAACTACTAGAGGCCTGGTGCACGAAATTCATGCACAGGTGGGAGAGTCCCCTCAGCCCAGCTTGCACCCTCTCCAATCCGGGACCCCTTGGGGACATCCCTCTCACAATCCTGGACCACTGGCTGCTAATTGCTCACCTGCCTGCTTGCCTGGTGGCCCCTAACTTTCCCCCACCCCCGCCGGCCTGATTGCCCCTCACTGCCTCTGTTGCCGGTCTGATTGCCCCCAACTGCCCCCTCCCTGCCAGCCTGGTCGCTCCTAACTGCCTCCCCCCGCCAGCCTGGTCACCCCTTACGGTCCCCTCTGCTGGCCTGGTCGCCCCCAACTGCCTCCCCTGCCAGTCTAGCACCTTGACCTCAGGCTTCCAAGCCTCTAGAACTAAGATATCAATGTCTATGGGTTATAAGCCACCCACTCTGTGGTATTTTTGTGATAGCAACTCAGACTAACACATGTATTTTGAAACCTTTTTATTACAGTTGATTTATTTTATGAAATATTTCAGGTCAAAACAAAACAAACATACAGATACTAATAGAATTTTACAGATACAACTGAAGCCCCTGTATATTCTTTTCCATATAATTCCTCTCTACCTTTCTCAAAGGCAACCACTATTCTGAATGAGGCTTTCTCAAACTCTCCCATGTTTTTGTATGAGTACCACATAAAGAGTGTGTCCACATATGATATAAAGGATTGTTTTGCATGTCCTAAAACTTTGTATAAATGCAAAATATTGATCATATCCTGAAACTTGAATTTTTCCGCCCCAGATTATTCCTTTTGAACACATTTTCCTCTAATTCATTCATTTTCATGGCTTCATGGCAGTAGTTCACCGTTTGACTATGCCACAATCTATCAACTTTCCTGCTGATGAACCTTTGTTCCCAACAACTGTGTGACATTATATCAACAAGGCTACCCTAAATATTCTTGTCCAGGTTTCCCTGTGCTCATGTGAGTTTCTCTTGAATTTACATATATACATACATACACACATACCTAGGAGTTCAATTACTGTGTTCAGAGTATAAGCATTTTTCAATTTCTATACATTTTAAACAATAAAACCAAATAGTTCTTAAATAGAATTATACAGGAATATCTTCACCCAAGTATCCCTTCTCTAGTTTGGGCCAGAGTATCATCTATAATAATGAAAGCATAATATGCTAATTAGATCAGACATCCTTCCAGACGACCTTCCAGACGAAGCCACGGTGGGCGGGGGCTGAGGCAGAGGCGGCTGCTGCAGCAGGGGGGGCCGAGGCAGCCGCCGCAGCAGCCAAGGACCTTACACAAATTTCGTGCATCGGGCCTCTAGTCATTAAATAAAGTCAAAAGATTAAGCAAATGTGAAAGGCTGAGACAATGACCAGCAACAAGGATCTATACACAGACAACCTACACACTGGTACAGAAATGACTAAACAATAATTATACCTGTCTTCAGTTTAATGTGCTATAAAGGAAATGTTGAGGCATCCTTAACTCTTGCACAGCAGGAGAACCCTCTTCAGACTATATTCAGCGGGAGAGATAGAGCACAAAGAAGAGAAAGACATATTCTGGGGTAATAAAGAATTAGTGGCACGAACTTTGCAATGCACATTGGAAAAGCAATCCTCCTTAGCCAAACAGCTGATGAAGAGTCTTGCTGAAAATCTGAACTTTGAGAAAATAGAGACTAATAAACTGATTTTTTAAAACAGCCATTCCAGTGAGAAACCATGTGGGAGGTAGGTCAGAAAATAACAGAGAACCTTGAAAATGATGGAAGGGAATGTAGATAGAGATTTCCATTGGCCTCTACCTTCAAAGTATTTCTAATTGTTATCTATATATATAAAAGCCTAAGTGACCGTTTCAACCGAATGACTGGAACGACCATTCGACCAGTCGCTATGATGCACACTGACCACCAGGGGGCAGACACTCAATGCAGGAGCTGCCCCCTGATGGTCAGTGCACTCCCACAGCCAACCTCCCATGGTCCCTCCCCGCATCCAGCAGGCCCCATCCAGCAGGCCCCATCTAGCGGCCGGCCCGGCCCCAATGGGGACTGGGCGAGATGGCCCCGATAGGCCCTCATCACAGGCCAGGCCTAGGGACCCCACCCGTGCACAAATTTCGTGCACCGGGCCTCTAGTGTATGTATATGTACTAGTATATGTGTGTTCATGTGTGTATACACAAACAAGTGTAGGGTAGATATGTCATTGTTTGAAAAAGCCCCTGGGAAACAATGCTATCGGTTCTCTATTAGATAAAGGAAGCCACACATAACAGAGCTTTACAAACTACTTCTACATACATTACCACATTTGATTTTCAAAATAACCCAGAGAAGGCAGGTGTTGCTATTATTCTCATTTTACAGATGAGAAATATAAGCCCAGAGAAGTAATTTGCCCGAGATCTCAGTGAGGGATGAGGAGGGGAGGGGAGCTATGAAAACTCTTGAGGAAACAGAGGATAATGAATGTAGGTCATGGAAGGCAGACCTCCTACAGGGAGGCTAAGCACGCCACATTGTGCTTTGGACAAAAAAATGGTTTGTTTAAAGAGTTGGGGAGGGGGTGGACATGGTGCCTTTGGGCTTCAAATAAACCCACAATGATTTCTTATGTTAAAAAAAAAGACCTAAAACAAATACTATATTATTCTGTATACTTAAAATATTTCATATTAGAGAATTCAGAGGGCAAAGTTTATAAAGATGCCACAACGTTAAGGTTAGGATGCCAAAGGGTAGACAGTACCTGAGGCCTGGGTAGAAAAGATTTTACTTCTCCGGGGATCAGCAGAGGTGAAAGGTATAATCATGTTTAGAACCGAGGTTGGACAAGAGTAGAGAGAGCTAGAGAAGCCCCAAAGAAACAAGCAATCATGTACACTGGGTCAAGCTGATTTCAGTAACCTGAGACCACGCACCTAGCACTAACTTAGCCTTTAAATTGTTCTGAAAATAGTTTCAACTTAGCAGAAAAAATCGTTTGTGCTCTTAGAAACAGCTAAATGCACCCAAGTAAGTTCTGTGGGATAGAGGCATCATAGGTTTGAGAACAAAAACTAGGAGAAATTCCTCTTTATTGTACCAGCAGAGGCAATTATGGAGAATTACTTGAGCAAGTGATGATAACAAAACTGTCCAGCCAGGGGGTCATGGGTTTGGGGGCCAAAATCTCTCTGGGAAAACCATTTTCTGAAAACTCTTCTTTTCTCATCTGTCTCGTTGGCTTTACTTATTTCCCTGATTCTTCCATATCAACACAGTGGAGTGGCAGGGAAGGGGGAATATATCTTACTGAATGAAGGTGCATGGCTGGGCCAAGAATAGAATTCCAGCATCCTGTCTCTCGGCTCTCTTCTGGACCATGCTACCTCAGGAAGGAACGTTTGAAAATAGTAATTCTCTCCCACCTTGCAAACACGCTGTGCACAAGCACATGATCAATGAATGAAGCCGGCTAAGTGACTCAGCTCTGGGCTGGCTCTCCTGTGAGTCAGGCCCAGAATCCCAAGTGGTTGGAGAACAATCTCTTTAAATAAGACTTTAAAACCAAGGGTCTTACCACTCAGGACCACTAAAAGATTTTAGGGGTGTTTTATTTTGTTTGAACAAGGAAGAGGATGTCACCTCTAGCATCTCAGACACGCATCAGCTTGAATAATTAATTCCGTCATCCATAGTTTTCATGGATGCCCCATTCTTTCTACACAGTGGGTTGCTTCAGGAATAGTTTTAAGAGTCCAGAACAGGTGAGGTAGATAAAGGCAAGAGCATAGACAGGGCAGCTGGTGACCTGGAGTTAACTAACAATATAGGATCACATCTGCATCTCTTCCTCTTCAACAAAGAAAAGGCCCCAAGGTAAGTTCTTTTCTTCCTCTGAAGGATACAGCTAGACACACAGCTTGGGAGGTGGGGGGCATATTAGTAATCTGCCCCAACCTGACCCTGTCAATAGCCCTTAGTTCTGACCACCTGCTCCCAGCAGGGAAGAAGCTAGCCTCTGAGCAGTGACCCCTGTGACAGATGGCACAGCGCAGACAGAGAAGGGCCAGCCAAAAATATTCCTTCCCACACAGGGAGGGAGCCTGGGTGTTTACAGGCAGAAGTCAAAGAACAAAGCAAAGAAATTCGCCAAGTGTATCTAAAACGTGCCCTGGGGATATCAATGGTCTTTTGAATGATACCTGAATCAAAACCTTGATGAAGGGACTTGGGGACCCGAGGCGCAGCAAGCTGCCATTAGCCAGGTTTCGGAACAAATTATCTTAGAGAAAAGTGTGACGATGAGATTTAGTAAAGGACTCTCAGGGCCATTAAGGAGAACCTGAGCACTGAAGGCAACCTTAGAATCAACTCAAATTTCCAAAGAGACTGACCAGTCTTAAAAGAACACAAACAGTTCAGAGAATGTTGATTGCAAAATGTCAGTCCTGGAATGGACTTTAGTTGGCGGGGGTGGGGGGGTGCAGGGGGTGGGGGATACATTAGCCCCTGCTTTGGTTTGATTATAGCCCTAGGTGGGAGATACAAAAGAAGCTGGCATAAAACAGGATGAGGAAAGAAAGTGCCACTTATGTGCCCATGCCCAGCACTCTACAAGGAGCCTTGACAGCCACATTATCCTATAAAGGAAGTGTGCTTTTTTTTTTTTTTTTCTTCTTTTGCCATTTGAAATGAAAAACTCAGCATTATTCACAATAGCCAAAAAGTGAAAGCACCCCAAGCGTCCTTCCACAGATGAATGGACAAACATAACATGGCATATACACACAATGGAATATTGTTCAGCCTTAAAAAAAGAGATTTTGAGCATGCTGCAACATGGATGAAGCTTGAAACCATTATGCTAAGTGAAATCAGCCAGTCACAAAAGGACAAATACTGTATGATTCATCTTATAGGAGGCACACAGAGTGGTCAAATTCTTGAAAACATAAAGTAGAATGGTGGTTACCCGTGGCTGGGGGAAAGGGAGAATGGGGAGTTAGTGTTTAATGGGTACAGAATTTCAGTTTGGGAAGATAAAATGTTCTGGAGATGGATGGTGGTTATAGTTGTACAACCACGTGAATGTACTTAATGCCACTGAACTGTACGCTTAAAAGGGTTAAATAGTACATTTTGTTATTTATATTTTACCACAAATGTTTAAAATGGAAAAAAACCAACAAGATACAGTGAGATTAAGAAACTTGGCCATGTCAAAAGTCATAAATGGAGGCTATAGGATTCAAGCCAAGATTAAAGTTTGTAATTTCCTTGGGCACTTCTTCCTTCTCCACCACAGAACTGCACAGACTTTGAGAGAGAAGGACAAGTAGTGATCAAGAAGAGAACCTTTTTTTAAAAAAACACACACAAATCAACCATATTGTGGGGTTTTTTGTTTTTGTTTGTTTTGTTTTTCAGAGAGGAAGGGAGAGGGAAAGATAGAAATACCAATGATGAGAGAGAATCATTGATCAGCTGCCTCCTGTACACCGCCTACTGGGGATCGAGTCCACAACCCAGGCATGCGCCCTTGACTGGAATCGAACCTGGGACCCTTCAGTCCTCAGGCCGATGCTCTATCTATCGAGCCAAACCAGCTAGGGCAAGAAGAGAACCTTGCTGCTCTGCTTAACCACAGCTGACCAGATTTTTATGACTAATTTACTATCTTCACCCTCACCCTCACACTAATCACTCCAGCTGTCTTTACTCAAACTTTATCTAATCTTCCCATTTTCATCTTAGTCCTTTCCCAAGAACATGCTCTGTTTAGGGAATATTCTGCATATTTCAAGCTCACCAATACTACTCAACAGATATTGAAAACCTTTCAATCCCAGAAATCATCCCTGAATTGGAAGATAACAGAATACTATCATCTCAATTATGTAAGTCCTCTAACTCATTCTCACTTGCTAAAAAACGTATGCTGCAGAATTCATTTACAAACAAGAAAGTTTAAAGTACCAGACTTCTGAGGCACCTTAATTTCACCCAGCCCAGCGGTGCTATACTGGGACGCTTCTGTCTCTCGGGGAACACTTGGCAGTATTTGGAGACATTTTTAAGCATCACAGCTTAAGGGGGGATGAGGGGGGGACAACTACTGGCATCTAGTGGTTGGCCAGGGATGCTGCTAAATATCCTACAATGCACAGAACAGCCCCCCAGAACCAAGAATTATCCTGTTCAAAATGTCAATAGTGCAAAGGCTGAGATTCTTTGATAGCCCAACCACACAAAGGACACTTGCAATTCCTTTATAAAGTACCAAGTGACAACAGGCTCCACTACAATACGTATGGTAGACAGAGAACTGTGACCTGAGGCAGCCCATTTCATCTGTTAACAAATAAGTACATTCCTCAAACTCTATCAGTTTTTCACTTAGCAGTCTGAATGCTAACTCTTGAGGTCAAACAGTAGTCAAATCCCTGTTCTACATGGCAGTACTTCAAAATCAGTAGTTACCACATCTTCCTATATAATAAAGGCCTAATATGCTAAGTGTCTGGTCATCTGGTCGTCCGTTCAACCAATCAAAGTGTAATATGCTAATGATAGGCTAAGGTCACTCAACTGCTCGCTATGACGTGCACTGACCACCAGGGGGCAGGTGCTGTGACCAGGTTAGCTTGCTGCTGGGGTTCGGCCCATTGGGACTGAGCAAGACAGGCTGGACACACCCTGGAACCATCCCATGGTCCCTCCCCAGCTGGCCAACATCCCGCATCCCTCCCTGGCCCCGATCGTGCACTTGTGGGGTCCCGCGGCCTGGCCTGTGCACTCTCGCAATCCAGGACCCCTAGGGGGATGTCGGAGAGCGGTTTCAACCTGATCCCACAGGCCAAGCTGAGGGACCCCACTGATACATGAATTCATGCACCGGGACTCTAGTATATTATAAATACAGTGGATGGACATTTATACAATTGTCTATACATGCTTTTATATTTATCTATTGTCTATACATGCTTTAATGTTTCTTTAAGTTTAAGAGTCCTGTACTGAGTCCTGGCTGGTATGGCTCAGTTGGTTGAGCATCATCCTGTGCACAGAAAGGTGGCAGGTTTGGTTACCGGTCAGAGCACATGCCCAGGCTGTGGGTTCAGTCCCCAGTAGGAGTGCATATAAGAGGCAACCAATTGATGTTTCTTTCTCACATCAATGTCTCTTCTCTCTCTCTCTCTCTCTCTCTCTCTCTCTCTCTCTTTCTCTCTCTCTCCCTCCCTTCTCCCTTCCTCTCTCTAAAAAAAAAAAAAATTCTCAAGAGCAGGTAATGTGTGCACATTGTGTTGCCCAGAGTGCCATTAAGAACATCATCCACACTAGTACTAATACCCAATAGCATATAATCAGTACTTACTAATACATAACTAAGTTGATGGTGAACCTGAAGGAGGTGGGTACCTGCCAATCTGCTACAATTCCTGGATAAGAAAGGTACTTTTAAAATTTATTTATTTATTTTATTTTTATTTTTTAAATATATTTTATTGATTTTTTTACAGAGAGGAAGGGAGAGGTATAGAGTCAGAAACATCAATGAGAAAGAAACATCGATCAGCTGCCTCCTGCACACTCCCCACTGGGGATGTGCCCGCAACCAAGGTACATGCCCTTGACCGGAATCGAACCCGGGAGCCTTGAGTCCGCAGGCTGACGCTCCATTCACTGAGCCAAACCAGTCAGGGCAGAAAAGTACTTTTTTAAAAAATGTTTTTATTGATTTGAGAGAGAAACATGAATTGGCTACCTCCTGCACGCCCCCTACTGGGGATCGAGCCTGCAACCTGGGCATGTGCCCGGATCAGGAATCGAACCGGTGATCTCTTGGTGCATGGGACTACACTCAACCAACTGCCATTGGGAACCCACACAAACACAGGCCTGTGAATACCAATATTCAACTCTTCTTTCCATTCTAAACAGTCTCAACCAGCCACCGATCGCTGGGGGCCAGCGTGCAGTCACACACCGCCCCATCCCCAACCCCAGCTTCTGAGAACACCTACCCAGCAAGAATCCTCTTCATCCTCCAGAAGGAAAGTAACCCAATCTTTGGCGCATCTCCATAAAAGGCTGCTAGTTTCTGGCCTATCTGCTTGGCTGGATTACAAAATTGTTAAAAAAAAAAACACACAAAAAAAAACCTGACGCTCTACATGAATTATATTAATGACATCAGCAGTTCTCCAAAAGCCAGGGGCTTTGTAAGCATTCAGTCTCAACCTTGAAGAATCTATATAATGACAAGGACTTGCGTCTGAACAAAGTTTGAAGGTTGCTTGCTTGACTCTGATAGCCACAGTGAATAACTGCAATTTTAAAATTATTCTTAAAACCTCGTCAACCTGACCTTTACTACTGTTCCACCAGTCATTCACATTCTAACACACCAGCCTCATTCATACCTCTAATCCTCTATCTGGCATGCCCTTCTTTTGTTTCCCAAATTAAACCTACAGGGCCTTTAGGTTCTGTATCAGGATCTCTCTCAAACCTTCTATCAAGTCTTTTTTTAACTCCACACCCTGCTGATCTCTCTCAGTCTGTATACCAACTTCTCACTCATCTGCATTTGTTCTGCTTTAGAATTAGTCCCCCAAAGTTTTATTTGGATGTGCGAGACCTTCAACAAGTAGCAATCAATCAGCAAATACTTATTGAGTACCCATAATGTACTTTGCACTCTGGCTTCTATAATAGACAGAAAATATGTATACACTTTAGTTATTGCCCTTGAAGTACCAAGACTAACTCATTCAAAACAGTCACTAAATAAAAGAAAGCACATAATTACTAAATTACAGCTATAGATACTAGAGAAGTTCAGAAAATAGGATCAAACTCCCTGAGTTCTCATTTCTTGAAATGAATGTCAGAAACAAAAGAAAAAAGATATATTCATTCATTCCCTCAATTTTTTCTGAGGCTTTTTATTTATAAGGCACTGTAATATACATTGTATTTGTATTGTACTTTAAGTCTTATATTTATTATCTCATTTCACCTTTAACAATAATTTAAGATAGGTAGAGCAGTTGCAATAATCAACCCCATTCTCTAAATGAGGACCCCAGGAGCAGAAAGAAGACATCTGCCCATAATTTACACGTTAACAACAGAACCAACTCTAGAAGAAATCTCCTGACCTGACCTCTAGATCTAAGTTTATAACCCTCTCCACAGTCCCTAATATTTCCCCACAGCCCCTCCTCACCCTACTCCTTCAGCCACACATGTATAACTGCTTACTTCCTCCATTACAACTTTTTAGATGCAATAGTAAAAAGTTTAGACAACTACCTAAATGAAAGCTTTCTGAGTTAAAATATCTGCTCTACATCTTTAAAATCTACCAATCATAAGCATTTGCTTATATTTTTCATGAATGTAAAAACTCAAATCCATAATCTAAGCTCCTCTAAATCTATCCAGAAAAAAAACCCCGAAAAGTAGAGGGTGGAGGAAAATAGGAAACACAACAAAATAAGAGGATATATTTTTATATTAAACCAGAAGCCTGTTGCACGAAGATTCGTGCAATAGGCCTTCCTTCCCCTGGCTGCTGGCACCGATTTTCCTCCGGCACCCAGGACCCAGGCCTTTGGTCTGGCCACGGTGGAGAAGTCAAGCCTCTTCAGTCTTCACTCCAGTTGGAGCCTTCAGTCTTCGCTCCATGCCTGCGTATGCAAATTAACCACCATCTTTGTTGGGTTAATTTGCATAGTCACTCTGATTGGCTGATGGGCGTAGTGGAGTGACACCAATTTGCATGTTTCTCTTTTATTAGTGTAGATAGTAATGTTTGTAAGGGAGAGTAACACACATCTGTTATATTAAACCCTGTATCTTCAGAGACTTGTAAGTGCTTGGTACATGGTAGATGTTCAATAAATGTTTACATAGTGAATGAATGAACCTGATTTTCCTGATATATCATGAGCTCCTTGCGGGCAAAGACCTCATCTTGGGCACTTTTGTAGGCAGTCAATGTCTTAATTAATTAAATTATTCAACTGGTAGATAGAGATCTATGTAGAAAGGTTTAGTTAGTATTCCGTATTTTCTTAAATTATCCCTTTGTCCCATTTGGTATCCATTAATTATAGGGCCAAACTAACAAATGACCAGAGTTGTTTATACCATCCCTGGCATCCAGGTGCCCACACTCTGAACCACCACCTTTATCTAACTCTCACAACCAAGCCAATACTTCCCTGCCCTAAGTCAACCCAGAGTCAGGTTACAGACAACTGGGAACAGCTCCTAACTCCCAAAGCCCGTGGCAATTATTCAAAGTAGCCAATCCTAAACCATTTCCCTTGCCCTGCCTTGCCTTTCCCATGAAAACACAATAAAGGCTATGGGCCATACTTTCCCCTCATTCCTTCTTCCTCCCAACCAAACCTGTGCTTCCCCCTGTGGCCCTGTATGGTACGGCATGCATCTTTCTCTTGGAAAATATAAACAATAAATTCTTTTAATTAAAATTTTTTGAATTTTTATTGATCCTAAAAATTAATATTCAATATATTCAAGTTTACAAATTCAAATCCCTCCTTTCCTCTTAAGAATTAAAGTTCAACTTACAAATCTACTTCTATATAAGCGCATTTTAACAATTATTTCTAAGGGGGATTTTACAAATTATACTCTCTGAATGTTTTAAATTGCATTCACAAATTTTCAATGATTCATTCTTTTTAGAGTACTTCAACTGTCTCACTTAACCCTTAGAAGTTTAATTACAAATATCAATATAGTTAGTTCTTAATGTCTCAAATGTTCCCATACTTGCAAAATAAGTCTACACCGCTTACTCAATTATCTATATTGAATTTAAATACAAGGACATTCCCTGTGAGGCTGAGATGACCCTGTGAGGCTGAGACGGCCCCTGAAAGGTTGAAATGGCCCCTGTGAGGTTGAAACGGGCTGCTGTGAGGCTGAGACGGCCCCTGAGAAGTTGAAACGGCCCCTGTGAGGTTGAAACGGCCCCTGTGAGGCTGAGATGGACACTGTGAGGCTGAGACGGCCCCTGGGAAGCTGAGAAAAATACCACATGATCTCACTCATTTATGGATAATAAAGACCACTATAAACTGATGAACAAAAATAGATACAGAGGCAGAGCAGCAGTGAATAGACTGTCAAACTACAGTGGGAAGCCTGGGGAGGCTTGGGGGGGGAGGGTAAAAGATCAACCGATGTTGGGGTCCAACCCCAACAGGTCCAGGGGTCCCCAAAGGTGTGGACGGAGTCGGAGACAGCCTTCAGTTGATCAGCAGCCTAGTCAGGACCTCTAGCCAGGATCTCCAGCCAAAGTTCTGGTCGGGATCTGATTAGGATTTGATGTTTATTGTCTTGTTACATCTGTATTTATACCAGTCGATTTTAATCCTGTCAATTTCTATTGCAAAGGTTAGGGCGTTTCTTATCTCCATTCCAGGGAGTAAAGATTATGTAGCTTAAGCGTGATTGTTTGTAGTTAAAGTGATTAACTACCCGCCTGGCACTTAGTTAAGGGGTTGTATCCCCTCCCTAACCTCAGGGGAAAATCCCCACCTGGAGAAACAACCTTTCCCGGAGAGGTGACCTTGGTTAAAACACATGGCGCTAAGGAGAGCAAACATATTAAGAACAATAGGCTATATATGCCAGGTCCCTTGAGACATATGCTGTGCAGATGTTTCTTTCCTGCAGCGACTGTGTCAAGCAGCAAGGATGGACCGGCTCCTGGCAAACCGAAGGACTTGTATGCATGCATATAAGAATAACCAATGGCCCTGGTTTAGCTCAGTGGATAGAGCCTCGGCCTGCGAACTCAAGGGTCCAGGGTTCGAATCCGGTCAAGGGCATGTGCCTTGGTTGCAGGCACATCCCTGGTAGGGGGTGTGGAGGAGGCAGCTGATTAATGTTTCTGGCTCTCTATCCCTCTCCCTTCCTCTCTGTAAAAAATCAATTAAATATATTAAAAAAAAAAAAAAGAATAACCAATGGACACAAGACACTGGGGGGTAGGGGAGGCCAGGGGAATGTCAAGGGGGGGAAAAAGGAGACATGTAATACTCTTTGTAATACTTTAAGAAATAAAACAAAATTTTAAAAAAAGAAAGAAAAAAATATATTAAAAAAATAAATACAAGGATATTTTTCTCTTGTTGGTAATATTTTATTAAAGTATCTACACTAATAAAAGAGAAACATGCAAATTGGTGTCACTTCACTACACCCACCAGCCAATCAGAGAGACTATACAAATTAACCCAACAAAGATGGCGGCTAATTTGCATACTCAGGAGCACAGCAAAGACTGAGGGCTCCGGCCGGAGTGAAGAGTGAAGAGTGAAGACTGAAGAATCTTGGCTTCTCCGTTGTGGAGAAGCCAAGCCTCGTTGCAGCCGGACCAAAGGCCTGGGTCCCAGGTGCTGGAGGAAAACCAGTGCCAGCAGTCAGGGGAAGGAAGGCCTATAGCATGAATCTTCATGCAACGGACTTCTAGTTACTAATATTTAAAATAACAAACAGATTTCTCTTTAACCAAAAAACGAATACATGCTTAATTTACTTTACTATTATTATGTTTTTTTTTACAAAGTTCTCACTACGCCATGTTGTCACTCAGACACCTTTATCAAGTAAGGCCAAAGTCACAAGCAATTGGATACTACCATTACCATTGCCACCAGACATAAAGAACCAGAATCAATGCAGCCTAATCCTAATTGCTGACTTATACCACCACTTATAAAATCTTACCTTCCCTTTAGATGGCAAACTCCTTGGAAGACTTAAACAAAATCTCTTATGTTCCCTACTCACCAAATTTAATGCTATATATATGTATATATCAGTCACTTGATAAGCTGAATTTTACATAAATAAGTAAATAATTAGTTGACTTGTTAAAAGCCTGAATCTTATCAGATGTTAATTATCCTCTCTGCCCTCAAAAAGCAAAACAAAACCCCAAATGGGTGATTAAACTCTAATGCTGCACAGTCTGTCAGTTTCCTATTATAATTTCAGCTATAAATTATAAGGCTAAAGACAGAAGGAACTATACATAAATACTGTACTCTAGTTGATAAATTTGTTGCTCACATAAGTCTGAGTTAACAATTCTTAACCTACATTGCATGTATATAGGATTTAATAAATAAGCAATCCACCATCTCCTGTGGTGGATGGTGAGAGGCAGGTTTCTCACTGTCAGAGAGGGAACTGCAAATAGCAAGGGGGAAGGCTGGAATAAACTCTGTGGTACTGAATTAGAATTAAGGACATCTGTGTGAACCCATGCTTAACTTAACATATATATGTCATATGTATGTGCATATATACATACACACACATATATATATACAGATTTGTTTATTATATATAGATATATACAGTTGGTAGATATCCTACATAATGAAAGGCTAATATGCAAATTGACCAAACAGCAGAAAAACTGGTCACTATGACATGCACTGACCACCAGGGGCAGATGTAAGCGGGCCTAAGCCAGCAGTCGGACATCCCCTGAGGGCTCCCGGACTGCGAGAGCGCACAGGCCAGGCTGAGAGAACCCTCCGCCCCGAGTGCACGAATTTAGTGCACAAATTTAGTGCACCAGGCCTCTAATAGAATTATAAATGTGTATATAAACATGGGTTAGTATACATATGTATAATTCCTGGCGCTACCCATTGAGAGGGCCTAGTAGTGATGCACACATGTGTGTGTGTGTGTGTGTGTGTGTGTGGGTGTGCATGCCTCTCTAAAAATCAATTAAGAAATCTTACAGGAGGCAGCCGATCAATGTCTGGCCTCGTGTGTGTGTGTGTGTTTGTGTGTGTGTGTGTGTGTGTGTGTCTAAAAATCAATTAAGAAATCTTAAAAGAAAAAAAAAAAAGAAGAGCCAGGGCTCTTTAGGAAAACTGCTGATTCTAGACCTAGGGCAGGGAAAATACAAGATGAGTCGGGAATACCTTCTAGTTCCAGAAAATAAGGAAGTGTTCAAGTAGCAAAAGGATGACGACATGTCAAAGGAAGACAGTAGCCAAAACTGGAATAATCTGAGCAATGAAATGAATAGCATGGTATTATGTAACCCAAAGTATAAAATAAATACGTGAGTTCATACTGAAAAAAATGAATGACAATAAATAAATACATGGGTAGAAAAACTAAATCTTCCTTTACAGAATTCCAAATAATATACATAGATACTTCTTCCAGAGGTGGAGTTTAATCCTCACCCCTCCTCGCCCAAGTCTGGGCTGGACTCAGTGATTCCTTTCCAAAGAATGCAGTATGGAGAGTGGAGAAACCTGGCAAATATAACCTTAACCTGGCATTCTTTCTTAAAACCCATAACCCCCCTACAAAAATAACAAGCAAACAAAAGACCCATGACCCTAGTCTAATCATGAGAAAGACTTCAACAAACCCAAACTGAGGGACAGGCTACAAAATACCTCACTGGTACTCCTCAAAACTGCCAAGGTTATAAAAAACAAGGGAAGTTCGAGAAACTGTCACAGACCGGAGGATACTAGGAGACATGATGACTAAAAGCAATTGCAATGCGGTACACTGGACTAGATCCTAGAACAGAAAAAGACATCAGTGTAAAAAAAGGTAAAATCCAAATAAAGCCTGGAATTTAATAGTAATGGACCAATATTTGTTTCTTAATTTTGACAAAAATACCAGGGTAGTGTAAGATGTTGATATTAGGGAAAACTGAGTCTTTGCAACTTTCTGTAAATCCAAAATTATTCCAAACTAAAAAGTTGATTTTTTAAAATTATCTAATGCTGGTTTAAGGTCAAATTAGTGAGAAAAATTAACTAATTAAAGCCTTATTTGCCCTAGCTGGTTGGGCTCAATGGCTAGAGTGTCCGCCTGCGGACTGAAGGAGTCCCAGGTTCGATTCCAGCCAAGGGCACATGCCCGGGTTGCAGGCTCGATCCCCAGTAGGGGTTGTGCAGGAGGCAGCCAATCAATGATTCTCTCTCATCATTGATGTTTCTATCTTTCTCTCCCTCTTTCTTCCTCTCTGAAATCAATAAGAAAATATATATTTTTTTAAAAACCTTATTTGCAGGATTTCTGTGTGACATATCTTTTTACAGAGAGCAAATATAGTACACTTGACATACTATCTTGTAAACTGAATCGATTGTATGGATACTTTTCTTGATAAAAAGAATGCATTTCCATGGCACATTCATGGTCAGATGCTTCACCAGAGGTAGAAATAATCCCCAAAATACATAACTACATATTCTTTCTTTCCATGCCTCCAGATAAGATTAACTGGATGTCCCTGGTTATCTTGCCTATGTAGAACTCTAGCTTCTATTCTATTGGGACTCTTACCTTGTATGGTCTGGACCCTGGTCTACCTATAATAGGCCTAGGGCTGTGGATGAGACTCTGCCCCTTCCTTCTAGAATTCACTATTGCCTCTGATACAAAACTAAAGAGATCTGAACTATCCCAGTCTCTTCATGTCCATATTAAATTATCCCCAGAAGCATCACCATGTACATAAAAACTGATAATAGCGATATCCTAGTCTGTCAAATAACTGTGTAGGTTCTGCATAAGATATCAGAACTGATGAGTAGCACCTGATACCCACCCCTACTGTTAGATTTTTTTGAGAGCTCACTATTTAAAAGGGGTCGTCAATGCAATGCACTTTGTATTCCCAAATGAAAAGTAGTAGTATTTTTTAAGGTAATGATTTAGAATACTAAGAATTCATGGGCTGCTCTCTGGAAAGATGTATACTGACAACATAAATTCTTATCTCTAAATCCAAATTCAGAAAATGGCATTCAAAAGGCAATTTCTAGACCCAAAAGGACACAATAAGTTAATAGTTGACAAGGGCCACCCTCACTTAATATGCTTTATATGCTAAGCAGAAAAGGTCACAAAACTTTATGAAGAAATAAGAGATATAGCATTTAAGCAGTAAAAATTTTAAAAGGAAAAAGAGCATTCTGTACAAAAATGCTAGGGTCCCTCCTTAGGGTGTCTCTTCCAAAAGGGACCCTGCAGCCCACCTGTTAGTACAGTCCAATCACTTGATCTTTCAGGATTGATAACCTGCCACCCTTGGTCCTCTCTCAGCATGTGTTTATTAAATAACCAAAGTTTCTGGTTCCAGTTAAGATGGAATAAGTCCACTCCACCCTGTCTGTCCCATTGAAGTCAACTGAAAACCAAAACTCAATATATCATAAAACCAGCAGAGCGTTTCTTTTTCCTTCTCCTGGTATCTCTTGGCCTGGACTTAAAGGCAACCCAAACCCAGAACTGTGCACCACGCACAGAGAGAAAGAACTCGAAGAGAAGACTCTGTCTTTGGTCCAAGAAGCAGGAAAAGGAGCCCCTAAAAGTCAAAGGGAGTAGAGGAAATCCCTCGATTTTGTTGGTTTTCTTTCTGTTCTCTCCCGTCCTACCCCAAGGCAATTAGGCAGCACTGGGAATGACAACAGCAGCTTAGATGGAAGAACCTTTGCTCTGATGGGAGGAACTGAGATCCCAAGAGCACAGAGGGAATCTCCATTGCTCTGTTTTCTCTCCCTATCCTCTTGCCATTTGGTTCCCCAGGGAAATGTAGGCACAGAGAGTGCAAGGCAGAGCAAAGAAATTAGTCTTAGCTTTTTAGCAAGAGAAGCAGGAAGGAGAATCCTTTGGATCTGGAACATTGGGAGAACAACAGAAAGGAGAGGAAGCTCAATAAAGCCTTATGTGGACTCCAGGGCTCATCTCTAAGCTGCACATGCAAGTCTCTGACTTTACCGCATACCAAAGGTTTTGACAACTGATCTATGGGGTATACCACTGCCCAGGTCTGAGGCTGGCCACTGGCTGGCACATACATGAGCCAAACTAAATGTGTATGCACAGCAAATACTTTTGAAAACTGAACAGATAGTGAATCCCAGCTCATAGAAGGCAGGTAGGTACTTGCAGCCTGAATCTAGCTCAATTGACTGCCTGCTTTAAAAAACAAAAGGAAATATAATCTATAGGATTTAAACAAGACCCAAAGTCTCATAAGATAATATTCAAAGTGTCCAAGATAAAAATCCAAACTGTATACAAAGAAACTGAAAAATCTCAACACCTCACAAAGGAAAAGATAATCAACAGACACCAACCTCAAGATATTAGGGTTATCAAAAATTTTAAAGCAGCTACTATAATCATGCTCCAAGAAATAAAGGCAAACACTCTTGAAGTGAGTGGAAAAATAGAAAGTCTTAAAGAAATAGAACGCTTTTTTAAAAAAGGAAAAATTTAAACTAGAAAATATATTTTAAAATTCATTGGATGGGCTCAATAGTATAATTGAGATGACAGAAGAGCCAATGAACTTGAAGATTGATCAACAAAAAATTTCCAAGCTGAACAACAAAGAGAGAAAAAAGATTGTGGAGAAAACAAACAAACAAACAAAAACCAGTAGACATAAAAAGAATACCACCAAAGGCCTAACAACACCAAAGGCCTAACACTTGTATCATCAAATACCTATAAGGAAAGGAGAAAGAAGTGGTTCAGGGAAAAAAAAAAAAAAAGCTGAAGAAATAACAGGTGAAAAATTCCTAAATTTGGTAAAAGATATTAACTTATAAATTCAAGAAACTCAGTGAACAGCAAAAAGGGTAAACTCAAAGAAATTCTTGTCTAATGAAAACTAAAATAAAATGTCTTGAAAACAGTCAGAGAAAATGATGCATTACACATAAGAAAACAATAATTCAAATAATTGTGGATGTCTCATCAGAAATTATGAAGGACAGAAGGCAGTGGAACGAGATTTTTAAGAGCTGGAAAATAAGAATTCTGTCAACCCAGATTTCTATATCCAGTGAAAATATCCATCAAAATGATGTGAAATAAAATCTCAGACTAAGAAAATAAATTACCTAAAGAGAACTGCTAAAGAAAATTCTTCAGATGAAAGAGAAGTGATACTATAGGAAAACAGAATTTCAGAAAATAAATAGCAATAAATATGGAAAATACCTAAGTAAATATAACACCTTATTTTACTCATCTAAAGTCCTTTAAAATACAAATGATGGCTAAAAGTAAAAAATATAACAATGTGTGATGGGGTTTTCACATGTAATATATATAACAATTACAACATAAAAGGGAGAAGGTAAACCAATCTATATGGTACTAAAGCTTCTAGATTCTACTTGAAGTGATACATATTAATTCTAAGTAGACTGAATACTAATTATGAATATTATAATCTGTAGTCAACATTAAAATAACTATGCAAATGGAGATAGTTAAAATCTCAATAGATAAATTAAAATAGAATACTAAAAAAATATTCAAATACTCCAAAAGAAGGGTAGGGAAACAAAACACTCAGAGGGAACAAACAATACAAATAATAAAATGGCAGGCCTAAATCCAAAATGCCAATAATTATATTAAATGTAAATGGTCTCTACCAGAAACCCACTAAATACAATGATATATGTAGGTTAAAAATAAAAGCATGCTAAATGTAATATGGCAACCTGGATTGAATTATGGAACAGAAAAAGGACATTAATAGAAAATCTGGTGAAATCCAAATAAAATTTGTAGTTTACTTAATTGAGTACTATACCAATGTTAAATTCTTACTTTTGATAAATGTACCTTGCATAAGATGTTAACATGGAGGGGAACTAGATGAAGGGCATGTAGGAACTCTCTGTATTATTTTTGCAACTCATTTATAAATCTGAAATTATTTCAAAATTGAAAAAATATATTTTAAGTAAAAAGAGGAGAAAATGTATACCATGAAAACATTAATCAATAGAAAATTGCAGTGGCTATATTAACATCAGACAAAGTATATGTCAAAGCAAGGAAAATTACCAGGGTTAAAAGGGACATTAAATAATGATAAAAAGGTTCAATTCACCAAAAGACGTAACAATCCTAAATGTATATGCACCTAACATAAGAGCCTCAAATATATGAAGCAAAAATTGATAGAACTAAGGGAAGAAAGGAACAAATCTACCATTACAGTTGGAGACTTAATCTTCCTTTCTCAGTAATCAATAAAACAGAAAATAATCAAGGATATCAAAACACAAAGTTGAATACTTTACATATATACAACTCTTATTTGTCAAATAGACCTCAATAAAGCTGAAAAGTAAATAAAAAATAATGTTGCAATTAAATAATTAAGTCACATTTTAATTTTTTTAAAGGAAAAGATCAATAATACAGAGGAACTGAACAATGCCGTCAACCAAATTTATAAAAAATTTCACCTAATAACAGCAATTTTCAAGTGCACATGGAACACTCACCCAGCTAGACCATATCTTGGGGCATAAAACAAAATCTTAACAAATTTAAAAGTATTGGAATAATACAAAGTATGCTCTCTGACCAAAATTTAATTAAGCTAGGAATCAATAAAATAAAGACTCTGGAAAAGCTTTCAACACACCAAATACTCAAACAACACACTTCTAAATAATTCATTGGTCAAAGAAGAAGTCTCAAGGGAAATAAAAATTCAACATATCAATTTGTGAAATGCAGCCACAGCAGTGCTTAGAGGGAATTTACAGAATTAAAAGCTTATATTGGAAAAGAAGAAAGGTCTTAAATCAACCATCCACCTTAAAAAAAAAAAAAAAAAAGAGTAAATTAACTCAAAGCAAGTAGAATAAAAAACAGAAACCAATTAAATTGAAAAGACAAACACCAATAAAATAAAAAGCTGGTTCTCTGAAAAGATGTGTAAAATTGATAGGCCTCTAGCCACCCTCCAAAATGAATGAATACAGTAGTCCCCTCTTATCTGTGTTATCACTCTCTGCGGTGTCAGTTACCCACAGTCAACTGCGGTCTGAATACATTAAATGGAAAATTCCAGAAAGAATTCATAAGTTTTAAATTGCATGCCATTCTGAGTAGCTTGATGAAACCTCTCTTGGGACAACCATCTGGGACATTAATTATGCCTTTGTCAAGCTGTATATGCTACCCACCCATCAGATCTACTGTCATGGTATCACAGCTCTTGTGTTCAAGTAACCCTTCTTTTACTTAATAATTGCCTCAAAGTGCAAGAGAAGTGATATTGGCAATTCAGATATGCCAAAGAGAAGTTATAAAATGCTTCCTGTAAGTGAACAGACTACAGTTCTCAAGTTAATAAGGCATTTTATCATCTCACATAAGAAGGGTAAGTACAATACAATAAGATATTTTGAGAGACACCACATTCACATGACTTTTATTACAGTATTGTTATAATTGTCCTATTTAATTATTAATTACTAGTGGCCCAGTGCATGAAATTTGTGCACAAGGGGGGGGGGGTGCCCTCAGCCCAGCCTGCACCCTCTCCAATCGGGGACCCCTAGGGGGATGTCCAACCGCCAGTTTAGGCTCGATCCCACATTCGGGCCTAAACTGGCAGTCGGACATCCCTCTCGCAATCTGGGACCTCTGGCTCCTAACTGCTCACCTGCCTGCCTGCCTGATCGCCCCTAACTGCCCTCCCCTACCAGCCTGATCTCATCCCCAACAGCCCTCCCCTGCCAGCCTGATCTCGCCATCAACTGCCCTCCCCTGCTGGCCTGATCGCCCCTAACTGCCTCTGCCTCAGCCCCCACCACCATGGCTTTATCCGGAAGGAAGTCAGACATCCGGAAGATGGCCAGTCGACCCGGTCTAATTAGCATATTACCCTTTTATTAGTATATATAGATTATATAGGATAGGATTGCTTAAATGGGGGGCGGGGGAGCCTTTTTCAGCAGGAGGAGATGCTCTTGGCAGACAAAAATACATAATCCTTATATCTGGATAGCCAGCCATATGCACTATACTGCCAAACTGGCCATTATAAAAAACTGAACCACTTTCTTACACCTTACACCAAACAGCTGTTGCCCTTAAAACCCCTCCTCAGCCCCCACCTTAGGTTCTGCCTTCACAGTTCACCCAGATTAGGTTCTGATTGGTCGGTTTCTATGCCTGTCAGCATCAAAAGCTCCGCCTCCTAGGCAGCCATTGGCTCCTCACAATTCACCCAGATTTGGTTCTGACTGGTTGGTTTCTATGCCAGTCAGTGTCAAAAGCTCCGCCTCCTAGGCAGCCATTGGCTCCTCGCAATTCACCCAGATTTGGTTCTGATTGGTCAGTTTCTATGCCAGTCAGCATCTCTGGGCCTATCTCTGGGTCTAATCAGAGAGGCGGGACTGATCAGCAGCCCCAGCAGAGGCCCAGAGAGAAACAGAGGCGCGGCTGCTGGCCAGGCCCAGAGAGAGAGAGGCAAGGGCTGATCAACAGCTGCCACAGAGGCTATGGATCAGACCCTGCTTCTCTCTCTAGGCCTCTCTCCGGGCCCAATCTGCAGCCCACTCGGCAGTCAGTGCTGGGTTGCCATGGCTGACTTCCGGTGGGTCAAGCCTTCGGTCGTTTTGGATGTTACGGACCCTGGGTTTTTATATATTAGGATTATTAATCTCTTACTGTGCCTAATTTATAAATTAAACTTTATCATAGGTATGTTTGTATAAGAAAAAAACATAATTTACATATATAGGGTTGAGTATTATCCACAGTTTCAGGTATCCACTGGGGGTCTTGTAATGTATCCTACACAGATAAGGAGGGGCCTACTGTAGATAAAGTATCAATATCAGTAATGAAAGAAGCAATATCACTATAGATCCACAGAAATTAAAAGGATAAAAAGGATACTAATACAAACAAATCTATGTACATAAATTCGACAACTCAGATGAAATGGACCAATTCCTTAAAAGCTGCAAAGTACCAAAACTCACCCGGAAAGAAACAGACTACCTGAATAACCTATTGATGCTCTTGCCAGTGTGAAGTCACCACCCCGGCACATATCTATTAAAGAAATCGAATTTGTAGTGTAACACCTTCACACAAAGAAAACCCTAGACTCAGATGGCTTCATTGGAGAATTCTGCCAAACTTAAAGAGAGAATTTTACACATCTCTTCCAGAAAAATTAAACGGAACATTCTCTAACTGGCTTTATAAAACCAGCATTATCCTGATACTAAAACTAGACAAAGACAGCACAAGAAAAAAACAAAACTACAAACCAATATCCACATGACCATAGATGCAAATTCCTCAACAAAATATTTTAATGAACCTTGACCTAAATTTAATTAACTCATCCAAAAATCAACTAAAATGAATCACAGATGTAAATGTAAAATGTGAAACTATAAAAAATCTTTAAAAAGAAGCAAAGAAGACTATCTTTGTGACCTTGGACAAAGAATTTTTATACCAAAACATGATCCATAAAAGAAAGATACAATTTGACTTACTCAAAATTTAAAACTTTAGCTCTACAAAAGACATTGTTAAGAGATGAAAAAGAAAAACTACACATTAGGAATACATAAAACTTATTTATCTGACAAAAGACTCGTATCCAGGATATATTAAAAGAAAAAAAACTCACAGAAAGAAAAGAAATAATCCAACTTAAAAACTAGGCAAAAGGCCCTGGCTGGTATGGTTCAGTTGGCTGGAGCATCATCCCATGCACCAGAAGGTCTCAGGTTCAATTCCCACCTAGGGCACATACCTAGGTTTCAGGTTTGACCCCCTGTTGGGGCATGTATAGGAGGCAACTGATTGATGTATTTCTCTCATACATCTCTCTCTCTCTCTCTCTCTCTCTCTCTCTCTCTCTCTCTTTTCTCCCCTCTCTAAAATAAATTTAAAAACCAGGCAAAATATTTGAGCAGACACTTCACCAAAGATATATTAAAATACATGGTTATAAGAATGTGAAAAGATGCTCAATATCATTAGCCATTAGGGATATGCAAATTGAAACCATGAGATAACACTACATACCTATTAAAGTGACTAAAATAAAAAATCTGAATGTTCAATGTCCCTAATCATAAGGGAAATGCAAATCAAAACTACAATAAGATATTACCTCACACCTGTCAGATGGCTATGACCAAAAAAAAGACATGAAGTGTTAGCAAAGATGTGGAGAAATGTTGGAACCCTGGCACACTATTGCTGGGAATGCAAAAGGGTACAGCTGCAATGGAAAAATAGTATGGAGGTTCCTCAAAAAATTTAAAAAAGAACTGCTGTATGATTTAGCAATCCCACTTCTGTGTATATACCCAAAGAAATTGAAATCAGGATCTCAAAGAGATATTAGCTCTCCCAGTGTTCATCACAGCACTATTCACAATAGCCAAAACTGGAAATGTCCATCAATAGATGAATTGATTTTTAAAATGGGGCACATGTCCCGCCACCCCCCCTCTCATATTATTCAGTCTTTTCAAAGAAGGAAAATTTGCCTGGCCAGCTTAGCTCAGTGGTTGAGCGCCGAACTATGAACCAGGAGGTCACGGTTCAATTCCCGGTCAGGACACATGCCCGGGTTGCAGGCTTAATCCCCAGTGTGGACGTGCAGGAGGCAGCCAATCAATGATTCTCTCTCATCACTGATGTTTCTATCTCTCTCTCTCTCCCTCTCCTTTTCTCTCTAAAAATCAATAAAAATATATTTTAAAACATTTTTTAAATAAATAAAAGAAGAAAAATATGACACAAGCTACAACATGAAAGAACTTTGGTGACACTATGCTAAGTGCAATAATCCAGTCAAAGAGAGAGAAATACTGCATAATTCTGCATAGATGAGTTACCTGACATAGTCAAATTCACAGAATTCAAGTGGAATGATAGTTGCCAGGGGCTGGGGGAGGGCAAAATGGGAGGTTACTAATGAATGGGCATAGAGTTTCAGTTAAGTAAGATGAATAAACTCTAGAGATCCACTGTACAATCTTGTACCTATAGTCAACAATAATGTACTGCACATTCAAAATTTTGCTGCGGGTAAATCTCACATTGTATTCTTACAATAACATAAACTTTAAAAAAAATTGACAATTCCAAATGCAAATGAGGATATGGAGCACCTGAACTCTCATATATTGCTGATGGGAATGTAAAATGATACAACCACCTGATGAATGAATAAACAAACTATTATGTAACCAACAATGAAATACTACTCAGTAATAAAAAAGAACAAACTACTGATAGATGTAACAACATGGATTAAATCTCCACAGTATTGTGCTGAGTGAAAGAAGCCAATCTCAAAGAGTTACTGGTATATCCTGTAGTATAATTAATTCCATTTATATGACCTTCTAGAAAAGACAAAACCACAGGAATGGAGAACTGATCAGGGGTTGCCAGGGATTAGGAGTTAAAAAGAATCTGACTACAAAGGGGCAGCAGTGGGGAGCTTTTTGAGGTGAAGGAACTGTTCTCTGTCCTGATTGTGGTGGCGATTACATGAATCTATACATGTGTTAAGATTCATGGAACTGTATACCAAAATTTCTTCAACTGTACTATTTGTAAATTTTAAAAATAGTAACAATAAAAGAAAAAATAACTAAAGCTGTTAAAAATACAAGGAAAAATACAGTCGCTATATATGAACTAGAACTTTAAAAGCTTTTCAAATATTAGTTCTATTGAACTTAGTCTTTGAAGGAGAGTACGCTATTTGATTATAGTTCCCTAACAGAAATATATTTCCAAATAGAAAAAAGAACACTGTTTGTCCCAGGGACACTGTGTATTGGCCTAAAGTCACAACTAGATCGCAGGGGTTCTGATACCTAAATTTTGGCCATAATAACGCTGATACTTGCTCAAAATGCAGAATAGCACCCATACTTTGAACTTTATACTGGATTTTTTTTTTTGACAGACAACTGTTTAGTTTTTATTTCATAATCATAAACTTAACTCTGCAATCCAGCTAGACTGGGAAGGGGTAGGGAAATTATGGAACCCAATAAACTGGCAAGAGCACAAAGATTATAGAACATTCCAAGCAAATCGGAGTGAATGGGTGCTCCCCTGAGCTACAGAAGGAATGGTCTGGTGGTTAAGATAAAACACAAGTCAAATGTATTAGAGTTGCCCACAGTCGGCAATGGTGATCTTCTTGCTGGTCTTGCCATTCCTGGACCCAAAGGGCTCCATGGCTGTCACAATATCCATGCCTTCCCTCACCCGGCCGAAGACCACATGCTTGCCATCCAACTACTCCGTCTTGGCAGCGCAGATGAGAAACTGGGAGCCGTTTGTGTTCGGTCCAGCATTTGCCATGGACAAGATGCCAGGACCGGTATGTTTCAGCATGAAGTTCTCATCCTCAAATTTCTCCCCATGGACGGACTTGCCGCCTGTGCCATTGTGGCGTGTGAAGTCACCACCCCGGCACATAAATCCCGGAATAATTCTGTGAAAGCAGGAACTTTATAACCAAATCCCTCTCCCCAGTGCTCAGAGCACAGAAGTTTTCTGCCGTCTTTGGATGCCGTCTTTGGAACTTTGTCTGCAAACAGCTCGAAGGAGACGCGGCCCAGGGGCTCGCCGTCGGCGGCGATGTCGAAGTACACGGTGGGGTTCACCGTGGCTGCTCACGGGCGGCTTCGGGGCGGCCGTGTCTGCAAAACCTATACTGGATTTTTATAATACCCCCAAAAGTCAGCATTCAGTTGCCACAAATAAGAGTTCTTACCAGGTTTTGTGATTAAACCATGGAAGAAATAAAAACAGCTAGAAAGACCTTGACAACTCAACATCTATAAACAGAATCAGTGCCTGTAAGGAACTGATGTTTCTGGAATCCTGGCTAGAGAAGTGACACTTTTTTCTTGAAAATTTGCAACAGACTGCACTAATAAATGCATTTGTCTTAAAACAAACAAACAAAAAACAGAACACCGTTCTCTGAGCACTCCCCTGGGCAAAAGCAGCGCTCGGAACAGAGCCCAAGCAGGGAATGTAAGTCACAGTGCCCTGTATGACTGCTATGCCTCATCCCTGGAAACCAGCAAGGTGGCCTGCTGAGGAGTGGGAAGCAGAAGATGTGGCAACTCCTACAACCTACCGGGGACAATATAAACCAAGGATTTACTAATGGTCAGGAAGAAGCATGTGGCTAGGAACAAAGCACATCAGCCCCCAAGGGTCAGGTTGGATATAATCTGATTAAAATTAAACATGGAGCTCTAGCTGGTTTGGCTCAGTAGATAAGAGCGTTGGTCAGCAGACTGAAGGGTATGGGTTCAATTCCAGTCAACGGCATGTACCTTGGTTGCAGGCTCTATCCCTGGCCTGGTTGGGGTGCATGTGGGAGGCAACCAATCGATGTGTCCCTCTCACATCAATGTTTCTCTCTCTGTGTCTCCCCCTCTCCCTTCCACTCTTTCTAAAAATCAATGGAAAATTTTTCCTCAGGTGAGGATTAACAAACAAAATGAAAAACACTCAAATCTAAAAACACTCAAATCTGACAGCCACTCACCACACAGAATGGACTTATTTTCTTTGACCTAGAAAGCTTTTGAGCAATTTCTAATGCCAAGAGTCTCCATTAAGATCCCAAAATAAAAGAAGTCTTACTCCTTTGGCACTTATGTCTGAAGTTTCCAGTATGAACCAGAAAAAGAAAAAGCCTTGTGAGGTAACTGAAATACTCACATGATCATTCTACTTTGTTTCCCCTCTACAGTAACCACTCAATCTGTGCCTTTCTTGAGTCTTATACTCACTCTGTCTTTTCTGGAGACAAGAAACAAGAAATATTATAAAAAGAAGGAAAGCAAAAAAAAATTTTTGTTTAATCTATAAATAGTACTTGCACTAGACTATCTATATTAATAAAACAAATGGCCATCATTCAGTTAAGTGGTCTTTATGAACTTCCCTCATCCAAGGCTATCTGAAGAGTGCCTTCCCAAGGGGCTGTTGTTTAACTGTTCTTAATCACTGTTACTGTGAGCACTCACACTAGGAAGCAGGGACAAACTTACAATGTTATTGCACAGAGAACCTCCTAATGGGATTACTGTAAGGATGCTTTGTATCCCTAAATAGACTGCTAAATTTACTAACAGTTTGTACATGAACTCTGCCTGCTCTACTGGTTCCACACAAACCATGGGGACTTCTGCCAACTGTCTAAGCACAGACTGTGGCAAATGCTAATGGAATCTGCATGAACTCAGTAACTTTAGTGGTGAGGAGAAAAATATTAACAAATTAAATGAAATGTTTTATTGCATTACATTACTTTTCTCATTCTGTGATTTTTGCATGTATATATTCTGATGTTCCAATCACCCTTTATTTTTTCTTATTCAGTGATATTTACTACAAAAGGTTGGGACAGAACCCAAGTTCCCTGAGCTCAGCCTTTGCTCTAAATCCCCACTACACCAGGTGTACTGGTTAATAATGGAGATTTTGTAATCAAAGAAAACACGATCATTTCAAGAGAAACATCAGAAGTGCTTTATTCAAAGTAATGTCCATTGCTAGCTACACATTTCCCCCATCTTTCAGGTAATTTGTGGATACCGTCCCAATAGAACTTTTCTTGTTTTGAGGCAAACCATTCAGAGACCCAATCTTCCACTTCTTCGTATGTTTTGAAGCGCTGCCCAGAAAGTGTGTGTGCCATCGATCAGAACAAGTGGTAATCTGAAGGAGCAAGGTCTGGATTAATACTTCCCAGGCAAGATCTTTTAATGTGTCTTGAACTGGTTTTGAAGTGTGTGGTGGTGCATTATCATGAAGCAAAATTACTTTGCCGTGTCTTCTGGCCAATTCTGGTCGTTTACGATCAAAGCGTGGTTCAATTGATTATTTGTTGTCGGTAGCGATCAGTATTAATGGTTTCACCTGGTTTTAGAAGCTCATCATACACCACACCTTCCTGATCCCACCAGACACAGAGCATTGTCTTCTTTCCGAAGCTATTTGGCCTCGCAGTTGATGTTGATGACTGAACTGGATCAACCCATGATTTTGTGCATTTGGGATCCTCAAAATAAATCCACTTTTCATCGCCAGTCACAATTCGATGCAAAAAAGACTTTCGTGCTGTTGAAGCAACATTTTACTGATGACTTTTCGGTTTTCCATTTGTCTTTCGTTCAGTTGATGTAGCACCCATTTTCCTTCCTTTAAAATCAGCGTTTCTCAACCTGTGGGTCGCAACACCTTTGGGGGTCAAACGACCCTTTCACAGGGGCCGCCTAAGACCATCAGAAAACACATATATAATTACATATTGTTTTTGTGATTAATCACCATGCTTTAATTATGTTCAATTTGTAACAATGAAAATACATCCTGCATATCAGATATTTACATTACGATTCATAACAGGAGCAAAATTACAGTTATGAAGTAGCAACGAAAATAATTTTATGGTTGGGGGTCACCACAACATGAGGAACTGTATTAAAGGGTTGCAGCATTAACTGCTTTAAAATCTTTCCCATTGCTTATAAACGATCAGAAATTGTTTGCTGAGCAACGTTTAACCTTTCTGCAAGTTGTTTTTGAGTTTGACACGCATCTTCATCCAATAAAGCTTGTAATTGTTGGTCTTCAAACTTTTTTGGTTGACCTGGACGTTCTTTGTCTTTCACATCGAAATCATCACTTTTAAAGCGTTTAAGCCAGCGTTCCCAAGTATCTTGAGACGAAGCATGTTCACCATAAGCTTCCCAAAGTATACGATAACTTTTTCTTCAAAATAAAGTAATGAATTAAAACTTCCCGCAAATGCTCTTTTTTTTGGCACGAAATTCGACATTTTTAAGCATAAAAATATCTATGATGTTAACACCTTCAGCAAATTTGACATATGAAGTTTTGAAGCTTGCTGTCAATACAACAAAATAGCATACATATCAAATCGCATATCTATCAACATATGTGTAACTCCATTTACTGAAGAAAATCCACATTAGTAACCGGTACACCTGGGTATTTTGAAATTGCACATTACAGCCCACGTGTCTTGTACCCCAGCTTGGCCAAGGAAGTTCATTCAAGTCAAGTCTGTGTCCAAAGACTTGGACACATTTTGTGTCCAAAGCCCGATTCAGTACCCTAGAAGAAAGCAACAGCACTGGCTAATAAGGCTTTTAACTCTTTCTTTCTGCTTTCACATATTAGAATCCTCTCAGTTGCTATCCTTAATTCTGCCTGCAATTTCAAATACTATTCCTCTCATGAAGCAGAGAGGATATAAGCAAATTATCAAAGAAAGAAAGCCAGGGAATTTCAGTAAAGACAAAACAGTCATCCATCAAGACTATGAAAAGGAGTATAATTTTTGTTTCTCTATACACTAAGCTGAAGGTTAGTTGAAAATACCAAGAAAAAAAATGAATTACGTGGCTGTAAATGGGTAGAATGAAAGACTCCAAAATAAGAAAAAGATAGAGATCCACAAAGATGAAGTAATCTTTATCAGTGAGAGGGCACAGAGAATAAAGAGGTTGGAAGATTTAGGTTTTCCTTAAAGAAATAACACTAGAAGCTCTAGGGGGAGAAACCCTTCTACAGAGAAAGGCTTAAAAATTAGAAATAAAGATAGCTTGCTAACCAAGATGCTCTGGATTAGACTGCCAACATGTATTATCGAGCATACGTCCCCAGATTTTCTAAATAGAATATTCTGTCTCTAAAACTTTAAAATGGCAAAATAATCTTTAACTATTCCTCCTTCCCCTCTCACCTTGTAAAGTCAGTCACCAAGTCCTATTGAGTCATCCTATAAACTATCTCTTACATTAGAAAACTGTTACTTAAACACACACATCCATGTGACACACATACACGAAATTATATTATTTTCCTTCCTTCCCATCTTTTTCATTATTATCCTACTCCATTCCTTTGTCACCACACAGCTAGGCCAAATCAAAGAGCCCATTAGCTGGATGTTCATTCTAGTCTAGTCCCTGCTGTTAGACACTGCTGCCCAATCCTCCTCAAACATTACAGCAGCTTTGATGATGTGGCATTCTGTACTCCCTCAGAAGTCTTCCATGTTCTCCAGTGTCTCTAAGGATACATACAACTTCCCAAAAGCCTTAATATTTGGCAAACTATACCCTATCTATCTTTCCAGGCTTATCTGCCACCGGGGGATTCCACCGAAGCCCAACTGATTTGCTCACTGCTCCCTGAAAGCACTCTGTACATTCTCACCTTCTCACTTTGGCTCACGCTGTCCTACCCAACCATTCTGTCAAGTCCAGCTCAAATCATACTTCTTCCATCAATCATACTAGCTTGAAGTCCTTGCCTTTCCAAAAAATCAATTATTTTCTATACCACTTATGTGGCAATTAAACCCTGTTCAATTGCTATCATGAACCATTATGAAAACTTCTACTTATTAAGCATTTTTGTGTTTATAATTTATTTCACCAAATAAATAAGTTCCTAAAATATAAGGCTTATCTTTTCTGTATCTTTCAATACTTGTCACAATGTCTCACCTTTAGTTGTTGCTCACTAAATATTTGTTGGTTGTGTGTGGTCAGGATAGGTGATTTATAGTTCCCCACTGAAAGCAATAATTCTATGTATGTAGTGAGACTGATAGCTCTCAAGGTCATGTCTTCCTCTATACTTTTATTTTCATAGATAATTTTCAAATGGAAATCCTAAAAAGCAATGTATGTAGTACAAAAGGACTTCTTTGACCCAAACCAACTTTTTATTTTAAATAAGCTAAGAGAGTAGGATATATATTTCACTACGAAAAAATAAAACACAGAGGAATTATCTATGTCTATCTATGTAGTTCTGTTTAGTTCCGGAGAATAAAACAAGGCCCAATAGGTAGAAATTATAGGAAAGCAGATTTCACTCATTATAAGGAATAACTTCTAACAAGTAGAATTATCCTACGATAGAACCAGGGCCCCAGGAGGTGGGGACTCCCTGTCACCTAAGTGTTCAAGCAGAGGCTAGGCATCCAGACACTAGAAATGTGGAAAAGGAAACTCACCCCTATCTCCCTCCCATATCAGCCAGGCAATCCTTCTACAGCATGTGGGGTTCTGGAAGGTGTGAAAGACGACTGGGGTGTTCAGACAACACCCTGGACACAGGACTGCTGACAGCCAGGGGGTGCTCTAGGCATGGGGAGGGTGGTGGATAAAGAGTCAGATGGGCCTGGCTGGTGTGGCTCAGTGATTGAGTGTTGACCTATGAACCAGGAGGTCACATTTAGGTTCCAGGTCAGGGCACATGCCCAGGTTGCAGGCTCGATCCCCAGTAGGGGGCCTGCAGGAGGCAGCCCATCAATGATTCGCTCTCATCACTGATTCTTCCATCTCTCTCTCTCCCTCTCCATTCCTCTCTGAAATCAATAAAAACTGTATTTCTTTTTAAAAAATCAAATGGGGTGACTTGTGCAGAAACCAGAACTGACCTCTAGGAAGGAAGGGGAAGCCAAGACTAACAGTAGGTGGGTCTCTCCAAGACTGGGTGCCAACGCAGGGGCAGCTGGGAGGGTTGGGGTGGGACAGGTCTGAGCAGCTTGGCTTCACCTCCCAGGACTGCCTAACAAGGCCAACAGGTTCCCCAGCTATATCCAGCTGGTCCACTTTGCTTCCCAAGCGCTCTTTACTAAGGATTGTACCACACCTACTTCCAAAAACAAGCCAGAGGAGCTCAAAATAAAAGGCAGGGACATTAAGGCGTTAACACCGGAGAAGGGTCATCCTGTCCACTGGTAGCCCCTCCAGCAGAGGACAGGCACTAGGGGTGGGTACAGGTGCTATTGCTACTTTTCCAGGGCACAGGACAGTGAGGAGGGAGCCTCAGCAAACCCCAGCTGGAGGCCGGGTCCCTGTGCTCTGCAGTGGGTTCCCTGGCCTAAGGCATGGAGGCTGACCTCCCTCTAACAGGGCCTGCCTCTCCAGCCCTCCCTACACAACAGCAGCACAGGCCCTGCGGCCCCACTGCATTGCTTCCTCCGAATGATGCCCCTGCCCTCCGATATCATGCTTCTTCCGACGGGTCAGGAGCATCTCCTCATCGTCAAAGGTCTGACCACAGATGGCACAGCAGAAGGCGCCGTCCCGGACGTGGCTCTTGTGGTGGGTGATGAGATTGGACTTCCGGCTGAAGCTCTTGTCGCCGTCGGGGCAGGCGTAGGGGTGCTCCCTGGTATGGATGTGCTGGTGGGCTGCCCGGTAGGGCTTGTGGCGGAAAGCCTTGCCACAGTCTGGCGTGGTCACGATGGTGGGCTGCCAGGTGGCTCCCCTGGGAGAAGCGGCGCCCACACTCCTCACAGGCAAAGGGCTGCTCCCCTGAGTGGACCCGAGAGTGGGCGACCAAGTGGGGCTTCTTGCCGAAGTTCTTCCCGCACTCGGTGCAGATGAAGGGCCGCTCCCCGTGTGCTGCCGCTGGTGGGCCCGCAGGAAGCGCTCCAGCCGGAAGCTCCTGCCACAGTCCTCGCAACTGCAGAGAGATGGGGGGCTTCTGCCTGGTCCCGGGGGCCCTCTCCGGGGGCCTCCAGCAGAGGCTCGGGGGTAGGCTCCTGGGCAGGTCTCGGTGGAGCCTGTGCGGTGGGCTCTGCTGAGGATTCCAGGGACCGGCTGAAAGCTGGGTGCTCCCTGCCCTGGGGGCTCTGGGTGGACCCTTCCAACGCCTGTGGATCTTGCTGGGACAGAGGTTGGGTTTGCGGCGGAAGCAGCGCCCGCACTCAGTGCATGGGTAGGGCTTCTCACCAGTGTGGGTGCGCCAGTGTGAGGTCCGGTAGGCTTATTGGTGAAGCGCTCCCTGCAACCAGGGCACTGGTGGGGCCGCTCACCCGTGTGCACGCGGGGGTGGGCAATCAGGTTGGGTTTGTGCCTGAAGCGCTTGCCACAGCAGGCACATGCAAAGGGACGGTCAACGGCCGGGGGGCAGTCACTGCCGGGCGGCCCCTGGGCCGAGGCCCCAGAGCCTTGGCTGCTGCCTCCTCCAGGGCCTCGGCTACATGAACCCGTTTGTGAGCAACTAGCTGGTCCCACTGGGCAAAGCTCCTGCCACAACTGCCACATGTGAATGGCCGGGCCTCAGGCGTAGGGGGGTGGCACCTCCGCAGATGCGCTCGGAGCTGCTTTCGTCGCCAGAAGCGTCTCTCACACTCAGGGCAGGCGAGGGGCCGCCTGGCAGCCGAGTGGGCCCGCAGATGCAGACCAGGGCCACCCAGCCTCAGAAGCTCTGCTTGCAGAGGTGGCAGGAGAAGCCCAGGTCTGGAGTGGCAGCCGCATGGACCTGGCAGTGCAGTGCCAAGAAGGGGGCGTGTCGGCAGCAATGGCCACATTCCGGGCAGGCCAGGGGCAGCCGGGCCTGGGCCTGGGCCTGGGCCTGGCAGTGTCGGGCATGAAGCCACAGGGCCACCCAGCCGGGGAAGTCCCTGCGACAGTGGGCCCCGCGATGGACCCGACCCGGAGCTTGGCTGCCTGGCTGGGCCACCGAGGAACCTTGCAACCTCAGCCCGTGGGGCTCCTTCTCCAGGGTCTGGGACGACTCCTGGGAGGGCCCAGGAAGGAGCTGGGGCTGGGCCGAGCCCGTGGCCAGGGGGCCCCTGCGGCGTCGTTCCAGCATCGGTTCTTCCTCTGCCTGGAGACTGTGGAGCTGGAGATGAGGTTTTTTTCCAGCTCCTGCTGGGGATGCTCCTGGAGATACTTCTGTGGCTGTAGCGCCTGCCTCGGCCCACACTCTGGTAGCCCCCAGATGTCAGAGAAAACTCTCCCACCGGCTGTGTGGAAGCGCGTTGCGCATCCATGAGGCCAGAAAGCCGGAGCCGGTAGCTGCAGCGGCAGCAGCAGCAGGTTTGAGTCCACCACTGCCAGGCCCGTGCCCACACACCCTCCTACCCCGCCCTTCCGCCCCTGCCTCCTGCTGGTTCCCAGCGCTTAACAGTACCTTTTGAGAAAATGTTTTTATATTAAATAACTTAAAATCCTAAAAAAAAAAAAAAAAAAAAAAAAGGTTTAAAAAACCTTTAAGAATGTTACTAAATTTTTTGCTCTAGAGCAGCGGTTCTCAACCTGTGGGTCACGACCCCTTTGGGGGTCGAACGATCCTTTCACAGGGGTCGCCTAAGACCATCGGAAAACACACATATAATTACATATTGTTTTTGTGATTAATCATTATGCTTTAATTATGTTCAATTTGTAACAATGAAAATACATCCTGCATATCAGATATTTACATTACGATGCATAACAGTAGCAAAATTACAGTCATGAAGTAGCAACGAAAATAATTTTATGGTTGGGGGTCACCACCACATGAGGAACTGTAATAAAGGGTCACGGCATTAGGAAGGTTGAGAACCACTGCTCTAGAGCAAGAAAATATTCTCCAGTTTTTCCACTGCAGAAACAGAAAAAGAAAGCAATTTGCAGCAAAGTTCTAGCAGACTTAGGGATAAATTAACATTTAAAAAAACAAAAACACCTTCCTAAAGCTCTGTGCCCTATTGGGATCACTCTATTCAGTAGAAGTGCCCAAAGGTATCTGCAGCGGGGAGAGAAGTCCTCTTAAAGTCTGAATAGTTCCCCAAATCCCCATCCATTTCACTGCCGTCATTCACTTTCTCTCACTCTCCACTATAATGATCCTTCACTCTCCCAATACCTTCTTCTCTATCACAATACAAATCTTTTAAAATGCCTTATTTTCTTCTTTCTTCAAGACATTTTCTCCTTTGTCGTATTCACCAAAATCTTAGGAAATCCAACTGAGAATTCTGCAGCAAATGAGATCTCTGGTTATTCTGACCTCTGAGAAAGCTCTACCAGTCTCATTTGTAACCTGCTCACTTTTTCTCTGCAATTTAATAATAATGCATCAATTTGTTTTCATTTAAAAGCATTTTACTCAGCTTCTTATTAAGACAAAAAGACACTAGTGAATGTGAAGTGGAAGCCTTTTGTATTAGCCTTAATTGAAGAAGAATCCCTTCTGAAACAAGAAACTAACCATGTAATAAATTAAGCCCTATTTATTTACAGGGCTGTCATTCAGTAAAATGAAGGAAAAATGTTATTTCACACTGGTTTCTGGTGAACATTAAGTTTCTGAAGGCTCAGCCTTCAATTGTCTATACTAATAAAATAAGGAGAGACTAAGAATAGATGAAAACGAATTGCTTTTTCACTGACAGTGTTATTTGTGTTCTTTTTATCAATCATTCGCTCAAAATTTAAAGTAACATTTTAATTTTGATTTTTTTCTCCCTTCCCAAATTCACTCTGGTGGAAGTGCTAATGATCAATTAGAATACCCAAATGTAGAAAAAAGGAGAAAAATAAATGGTATGTATAATTCACCGCTTAGACCAGCCGTGGGCAAACTACGGCCCGCGGGCCGAATCCAGCCCGTTTGAAATGAATAAAACTAAAAAAAAAAAAAAAGACCGTACCCTTTTATGTAATGATGTTTACTTTGAATTTATATTAGTTCACACAAACACTCCATCCATGCTTTTGTTCCGGCCGTCCGGTCCAGTTTAAGAACCCATTGTGGCCCTCGAGTCAAAAAGTTTGCCCACCCCTGGCCTAGACAATCCATCCCTAGGTAAATAACCACTCACTGTATTTCTCTAATGTTCTTACTCCCCAGGAACTCAAAAGATTTTCCAGAATAAAAACTGCACTAATTAACTGAACATGAAAGGAGTCCATTAATATGTCTTTTGAGGGATTTCAGTGCTTTCCTTTTCCAGATCCTGGTACAATCCTGATGAAGCCAGGATGCCTCGCCCTACCACCAACAGTGCACGAAAAAGTGCTCCAAACCCCCTGGCTACCATTTTCACCATCCTAACCCAGCGGACTCCCAGCATCAAGATAGCTTCCGTTCCAAGAGCACCTCTTACCAGTGGTTCTCAACCTTTTGGCCCTTTAAATACAGTTCTTCATGTTGTGACCCAACCATAAAATTATTTTCATTGCTACTTCATAACTGTAATATTGCTACTGTTATGAATCATAATGTAAATATCTGATATGCAGGATGGTCTTAGGCGACCCCTGTGAAAGGGTCATTCAACCCCCAAAGGGGTCGCGACCCACAGGTTGAGAACCGCTGTCTTAGACCCTCAGCCTTCCGGCTTTTTTTTGGGGGGGGGGAGTTTACACTCTCCTCAGTATGACACATTTCCACATACCTCAGAGAAATCTTAACTATTATCCTCTTTCACCCTTGTTCTTCTAGCCCAAGAGTCTCCCAGAACTTTTTCTGCTCCAACGCACAAATCCCTCCTAGCACTGATTCCCAGTACACACTGTTCTTCTCTCAGTCCTACATCAATTTCAGCCTTGCATAAGCAAAGTCCAGGTGGTGGTGGTCAAAACTCCCCTGTGATCCTGGTCATAACTTACGTTGGCAATTTGAGAGCATTTATTAGTAGCCAAGTGTACATGTTTAAGGGCAGGAGAAAGAAAAAAGATAGACACCAAAACATGATGACCTTTTAAAAAGTAGCTAGGATAGGTACAGGAACAAAATAAACATATTACTTCAACGCCTCTTTTTTCATCCATATTCTCTTTATTGGTACATCTTCTGCCCATTTCCCCTCATTCTTTCTACTTCCAAAATGCTCTCCCTCAAAGGCACTTTTGCCTTTCTTCTGACTATCCCAGAATCTTGCACTATGCCCACACACTAAACTGTGTTTAGCTACCTGGGATAATGATACTTTCTTTAAAAAGTCAAAACTGTTCACACTACCTGGTTACATGAACATGAGATATAACACCATTTAATGGGGAAAAAACCTTTAAGCATGTGTCACCCAACCTAGGTACCAGTCTCCACTCCACCACTCAGTTGTCCGATAGCCCTAGACAACTCACTTAAGGCACTGGGTACTTACTCAGCTTCCTCGGCCATCACATGTGTAGAATAATATTTGCCTTACCTAATTCCAATAATCAACTGATAGGATGATTTTAAAATTTTTTATAAACACACTAGTTAACAAAGGTCAACCGTGACACCTAAAAGTATGAGGCCCATTCAAATAAAGCAGTTCAAAGACTACATGATGGGAAAACCTGAAGTCGTGACGAAGACAAAAGCAACTCCAAACCTGTATAATCACCACATTAAAATGTCCAACTCAAGGAAAAAATAAAGGGGAGTCTCAGCTGTTGGGTCTATCCCACCTCCAGATCCCAGGCTATAGTCAAAAACAGCCCCATTGCCTGCCAATCGGTGAGTGCCAAAGCTCTCCATTTGGGTAGAGTCCTATTCTAGAATAGTTTGGGAATGAATGAGGAAACAGTTACTCTGGTAACTGGAACTGCACTGTGATGGTTAAGACCAGCACGACAATTGTAGAGTAAAACCTTTCTCCACTTAGACTAGCAATGTCCAACCAAGTCAGGGTACCTGTGATTCTATCCTTCATGCCAGACTAAAGATAAAGCAACTGCTTTTCAGACTACCGAAATTTAATACAGTACATATATACTATATCAAATACACATGTAAATGCACACTAAGCTGCTAAATCCTTAGAGGGAAAGGAGCAAATATATATTGAGCTCTATGTGTTGGAAACCATAAGGAAACAGAGATTTCATTTAATCCTCACAAACACCCTGTAACGTAGATATTATTATTCCTATTTTTATAGATGAGAACACTGAAGCTTAGATAGATTAAATAACTTGCCCAAGGTCACAAAGGTAGTAAGTAGCAGAGTCAAGACTTGAACTTGGTTTTGCCTAACTCCAAAGCCAACTCTGCTTCTGGCATTTTTCTTAATAGCAAAACCATGGCAAACTTCTTGGGTCTTCATTTCACCTTAACTCCTGGCATACTATCTAACTGCATGTCCTCATTGTGCCTTTATAACTTCACAAAGGGGCTGATAAAAATTTTCCTTAAGACTTCCTCTTTATCTTTTCTTTTCCTGCATTTACTTGCTATTCCTGCACAAACTGTTCTTTTTTAGGCTGGATCACTGGGATAAGTCTGCCACACAACATTTCAGCATTAATATACCTAAAGAATAAAAGATCTGTTTCCTGCTTTCAATACTTTAATAGCCACAGTTTTTGAGCATGGTATAATTTTATTTTTTTAAAAAATATATATTTGTATTGATTCCAGAAAGGAAGGGAGAGGGAGAGAGAGATAGAAACATCAGTGATGAGAGAGAATCATTGATCGGTCGCCTCCTGCATGTCCTCCACTGGAGATCGAGCCTGAAACACAGGCATGTGCACTGATCAGAATCGAACCATGACCTCCTGGTTCATAGGTCAATGCTCAACCATTGAGCCATGCCAGTCGGGCACGGTATCATATTCTAGACTGGTTCCTATCATTTAAAGAGTGGTAGGGCTTAGCTAGTACATTGCTTCACACACAGTAGGTGCAGAGAGGAAATATTTGTTGATTAATTGATTGAGAAAGATTTCTTTACTCCTTTAATGAACTTGCTATACTTAAATCAAGAGACTTTATAGGAGCTCAATTCTAAAAATTAATTATTTCACATTAAAGATAATTTTCTGGAAAATTTAAAGATGATTCAGAAAAAAAAGATAAATTGAAATATAACAATCTAGTGTTTAATTCCCTAAATAACTAATGGACTATGAACATAAGAGTTTAAAAGGCTTGGTTTAAAAATACTGTTATTTCCAAAATAAATAAACAAAACAAACTCAGAGATACAGAGAAAAAAAATTGATGGTTGCCAGATGGGAGGGGGGCTACGAGGTTGGGTGACAAAGGTGAAGGGATTAAGAAGTACAAATTTATAATTATAAAATAGTCACAGGGGTGTAAAGTACAGCATAGGGAATATAGTCAATAATATTGTAATATTGTGTCAGGTGGGTACTAGACTAAGCTGGGTGATCATCTTGTAAGTTAAAAAATGTCTAATCACTATGTTGTATACCTGAAACTAATACAATATTCTATGTCAACTGTAATTGATACCATAATACACTTATGATGATAAGACTGATGTTTTTCATTTTTAACATATATTAAAAATTTTCTGCAATAAATGCGTTACTTTTATAATTAAGGAAACTGATCTCATTCTGCATAACTATGTATTTTTAACATTTTCTATACAGCGTGGGTTTATTTTCTCAGATATAATCTGTTAGAATTTAATATTCATTAATTCATGCACATGTCTCTAGAACAACTTATTATATAATATCAGCACATTTAAGATGTTTTCTTCATTCACGTAATCTTTTTCTTGCTTTCAGTGGATTGTCTCTATCTCTGTATTCTTTTCAAGCAGGTGCATGTTCTTGTATACTCTCCATAGAACACTGATTATCAATCTTTTCTTGGTAACAAACACAAGTTATGACATTTTCCCCTGACAAGGTCCAGTTTACATGTCTTTTAACTTTATGTATGCTACCTTTCCAATGGCGTTAAAGTACTTCAATCACAGTGCAACCCAAATGGAATGAGCTACTTTATGTGGTAATGAGTTGCCTACCAATAGAAGTATTCAAAGCAGAGATCTCTCATAAGGGATTCCTGTGCTGGGTGGAGGGTTATACATGCTGTCTTTTATGGCTCCCTTCCTATTCTAGGATTTTAAAATCATTCTTGACAAGTCTACTTAGTGATACAATGGATCGCATACAGGCCTCTGTTACGTTAAGCCTTTTCCTAAGCTCGCTGTTTAAGTCAGCCAGACAAGATGCCCCTCTGATCCAGCTCAACTTAGTGTGCTTTCTGATTCCTCCCTGTGGAGACCCATTCCCATAGCATTAAATAACAGTTTCTCGCTATTTGAAATTGCTGAAATGTGCTGAAATAACGCAGTCAGCAAAATGTCACTGTATGACTTACATATGGATCTGTTGCAGCCTGTAAAACACTGTCTCCATGAGGGACAGCCAAAATGAAGAATTATGTGGGAGTAATAAAATATGATAACTAGGCCTGCAACCTCAAGTATAAACCCAACTGCGCATGCACACACAGCTACAGAAAAGCCTGCTGACAATAAAAGCAAAGGAAAACCCAAATCATGGACAGCATGTGTGCACTTCCCGGCGGGGCTGGCCAGGGAACTGTCCTTTCAGCACCACAGCAAGACACCCGGGCACAAGCCTAACCTCAAGCAACCAAAGCTGGCTGGTGAGAACAAGTTGTTAAAGCTCCTGCAAAGACACCAACAAGCAACTGGATGGTTGTCTTTAAGTATGCTAGATTCCACTCCGTGATCCTTTATTAATTTAAGACAAAATCCTTCAAATATTTTCATAAAAGTTGACAAAACCCCAAATGAAAACCAAAGGTATATTCAGTCAGCTTCTAAACTCAACCAGAGAAACCAATAACCGGCCTGAACTATCAAGAATTGCTTTGCCAGCCCAACTAAGAACCACAGCACCTTTACACATACCCTTATCATAGTCAAGGAACACAGAACATGCTCGCAGCCCTCTCCAGGGAGAGCCTCAATTTCTAGGACAGAGAATGCTTGCTGAATACCAAAGCATCACTACTCCACCCCCACCCCCTCCAAGCAATCAAATTCTCTTTCAGGGAGAACTGAAGGCCTTATGGGTCATGAGTTCCAAAGAAAAATGCTGCAGTATTTCAAGAACCAGGTTACAGGCAACGTGCTACAAAGCTTTCAGCATTTTAAGTGTGATTTCCCCCGAGATTCCTACCAGGATGATACTGGGTGGTAATGTTATCCAGCCATTTGCATTACACATCAAAAAAAAATTTTTTTGAGAAAAGAAAAAGCTCACCCACCCCTAAAAATCTTCTAATGCACGTGGAGAAAAGAGAAGTATGGAGAGACTGGGGAACAGGGAAAACCTACCACACCCGAAATCTCCTTTGGAAAGCTAAAACATCCCCCAGCCCTAGCACACCACTACCTTTCTAAAAGCTCCCCAGGTTCAAACTTGAGAAAACTGTTATAAAAAGCACTCCCCCCCTTTGCTCTCAAAGCCCTCACCCACACTTCCTGCTGCCATCCCTGCTTCTCTGGTGCCCACTGTGCAATAAAAGCCGTTTTCCCTGCAGGTAGACCTTGCTCCATGCCAATTATTCTGCCTCACCCTGAATTAGCCAGATGCCATGCAAAGTTTCTTTTATCTACCCCCCCCCCCCCCCAACAGATAACACCCTTTTATTATGAACACAGATGCGGAATCCAGGGATCTCCGGATATAAAATGTATTCCCCCGTGTTTCAAAAACTGCAGTGTAAGTGAGGAAGAAGGCACAGGGTGGAGTAGTTGGAAGGAACGCATGTTTTGAAGAATCTTATTCATCAGGCTGAAAAATGATTCCCCCTCCACCCCACCTCGAGGCTGGGGCCACTGAAGGGGTCTGAAAGCCCAGGCTAACCCCTGGAAAGTTAGCTGCCAAGTCTCCACCGGTGGTTGCTGCTGGCACGGAGGGGACAGAGCTGAGAGCTCTCGGGAAAAAATGCAGAGGCTTTGGGGTCCTCCAATTACCATAAGAGAAGTAGGGGGGAAGGGTCCACGCCTGTGGAGCTGGGCAGTCCCACCAGCCCAAGGCTAACAAGCCCAGGATGCCGCCGGTGGAGGGGAGGTGGGGGAGGGAAGGCAGGGAGGACGGGAGCTAGCTCTGCACCGGGTGGCGTAGAGGGGGAAGGGGATATTCTGAGAGTGATGTCCTCCCGAATGCAGGAACCCTAGCCGTCCCAACAAGGTCCCTAGGAGGGCCCCCAACACAGCCCCAGAGCACGGGGACGGACGCAGCCAGTGAAGGACAGGAGGAGTCCCGCTGCCCTAGGAACCCAGGAACCCCGGTTCCTGCAGTTGGTACCAATCCGGGTCCGGATGGGGGAGAAGGATGCAGCAAGCCATGGGGGAGGGGGCAGAGCTGAGGGGCGGCCGAGGAAGATCCCGACAGCACTGCCCTCCTTGGTACCACCCGGCGAGGAGCCCGACTCTGCCGGGCCCAGGGCGACGGGGTTCGGGAGGCTGCACGAGGAGGGGGCGCCGAGGGCAGGCGGTGCCCCCCGCGCAGCCCAAAGACTGGGAGAGCGAGGGTGCCTGGGGGTGGGGCCCGGTGGTCCTCGAGTCTCCTCGGGAACCCCCGCGAAACACCGGCGGGGAAAGCAAGACTTGCCAGCACCGGTCCGAACCCGGGCGGGCAGGCACCCAGCCCACGGCCCCTCCGCCCGCCGCGCGCTCTGCGGCAAAGCCCGAGACCAGAGGCGGGCGAGTCCGCTCCGGGGTCCCCGGCGAGAGGGGGAGCTCGGCGGGCGGGGAGCGGCCGCGGCGGGGGCTCGGGGGCGACTTACGGCAGCGGCGGCGAGGGAGGCGGCGGCGGCCCTAGCGCGGGGCCCGGGAGGCGCGGCCGGACTGCAGAGGCGCCGAGGCTGCGGCGGGCGGGACTGCGGTGGGCGCCATCTTGGAGCGCTCCCCGCGCCCGCCCCGCGCCGTCCCGGCCCTTGCATAATTGATGGCTCCCGCCCGCCGCGCCCGCGCGCCCCCCGCCCGCCCCGCCCGCGCGCCCCCCGCGCCGCCCGGCCCCCCGCCCGCCCCGCCCGCGCGCGCCCCCCGCCCCCCGCCCGCGCGCCCGCGACCCACCTACCCTTGTAGGGCGCACCCGCTCGGCCGCGCCGCACCGCGCCGCCCGCCCGCTCGCTAGCGGGCTCCCAGGCCGGCGTCCCCGCGCCGCCCGGACGGGATCCAGGACGAGGGAGCAGGGCGCCGGCAGGGGGCGCCTCGCCGGAGCGCCTCGCGAGCGTCCCCGGGCCCGCCTCCCCGACGTCCCGCGGAGCGCGCGGGCGGGGCGCCCGAACCGAGAGACGGGACGGGGCCGCCCAGCTCCTGGGCGCTGACACCCAAAAGGTGCCCCGTGGCCCTTGGAGGTGCCTTCTTCCTGACCCGCAGTCGCAGAAGGAAATGCCTGGTCATGTTGCCACGCTCGGTTGGGAGTGTCTGACATCTACCAACACGGGAAGGCAATGTACGTGATCTCTGGCTGAATGAATAAAAATAAAAACCAACCAAGAAAAAGCAGACGCAGAAGTCAGCAGCAGTGGGAGACTTGTGAGTCCATGGACAGGGCGCTGGTGTAAGGAGTAGGGAAACGTCGCTCCCCGGCAGTCCCCAGGTCTAAACTGTAAAGATCACTTTTATCTTGTCAACCTCAGTTTGTCCATCTGCAAAGCAGGCATGAGCATGTGAGCCGCTCCCTCCACGCTCTCCCCCGAGGACCGTCCTAGATAATGAAGGTGAGAACGCTAAGCATGTCATTGTGCCTCTTCCACGTGCTTCCACCTCCGTTCACAGTTAGGAGGGAAGAGTACGGTCAGGCTGCCACTTGCTGACAGGGTGGACTTGGACGGAACGGCTTTCCTAAGCTTCGGTGTTCTCCTCTGTAAAGGGAACAATCACAGCGAACACCTGGAGGTTTGTTGTGAAGATTAAAGAGAGTGCATTTCACACGTTTACAACACAGTTTGCCACACGGTATGCCTGTCATGCAGTGTGGCATTTAAAATAGCCTTACTGGGCTGTAACTGGCATAGGATGAACTACCCATGCTTAGAGTGCGCGATTTTGCCTTATGTAGAGATGCATGAAACTATCACCACCATTAAGAGAATGCACATACAGAGCCATCACCTCCAGAAGTTTTCCCAGGCCTCTGTAATCCCTCTATGCATCACTCTCACTCACTCCTTCTCCAGACAACCACTAATCTTTCTATTATTGTACATTAGTTTGCATTTTCCAGAACTTTAAGCAAATGGAATCATACATTATGTACTATTTTTTTGTATGGTTTCTTCCACGCAGCATAATTTTTTGAGATTATTCTGTTGTCAATTATTCAATTGTCTGTCAATCCATCACTTTTCATTGCTGAGTAGTATTCATTATGAGGATACACAATTTAAACCCTTAGCTTTCTGTGCTATTACAAATAAAGCTGTTATGAGTATTTGTGTGCAAGTCTTTGTATGGACATATGCTTTCATTTCTCTTGGGTATAAATATCTAGGAATGGAATGGCTGAGTCCTATTGTAGGTATCTGTTTAGCATGTTTAACATGATAGGAAAGGGCCAAACTGCTTTCCAAAGTGGTGGTGACATTTTACATTCATACTAGCAGTATATGAGGGTTTCGGCTGCTCTACATCCCTGACAGCATCAGGAATGATCACTCTTTTTCATTTTAGCCATTCTAACAAGCGAGTAGTATTATCTTACTGTGATTTGCACTGGAATTTCCTTAATGACCAACGATACTGAGCATATTTTTATGGACTTATTTGTCATTAGTAAATCCTCTTGGGTGAATGCTCAAATCTTTTGCCTATCTTTTAAGTTGGGTTTTGTATTCTTATTATTGAGTTTTGAGAGATGTTTATATATTCTGAATACAAGTCTTTTATCAGGTACATTATTTGTAAATGTGGTCTCCCAGTCTGGGCATATCTTTTTATTCTCTTCACAGTGCCTTTCAAAGAGCAGAAATACGTTATTTTTATGAAGTTTGATACATATTATCTCTTCTTCTATGGATCATGCTCTTGGACGCATATCAAAAAATTTTTAAACATAGATATCTAGTTGTCCCTCCATTATCTGATTACCCTTGTACCTTTGTTAAAAATCAATTAATCAGGTATGTTAAGGACCTATTTCTGGACTCTATATGCTATTTCATTGATCTATTTGTCTATCTTGACATTAATACAATACTGTCTTGATTACTCCAGCTTTATTTTATAATAAATCTTGACGTCAGATAGTGTAAGCCCTCTGACTTTGCGCTTCTTCTTTTTTCAATATTGATTTTGCTATTCTAGGTCCTTTGCATTTCCATATGAATTTTAGAATCAGCTTGTCAAATTCTTAAAAAAAAAAAAAAAAAAAAAGCCCCCTGGGGAATTTTTATCAAGATTGCATTGAATCTATAGATCAATTTGGATACAACTGACATCATAACAACAATACAGTGTATCTCACTCTATTTATTTCAGTTCTCTTTAATTTCTCTCAACAATGTTTTATAGTTTTCAGGATACAAGTTTTGCTCACCTTTCTGGGATTTGTTCCTAAATATTTTACATTTTTGATGCCATTGAATAGTATCTTTACATTAACTTCTAGTTATTTATTGGTAGTATATACAAGTATAATTAATGTTTGTGTATTGATTTGATGTGCTACAACTTTGTTAAATTCGCTTATTAGCTCTAGTAGATTTTTTGCAGATCTCATCGGGTTTTCTACAGAGACCTGCAAGTAAACACAGTTTTGTTTCTCCCTTTCCAATCTGAATGCCTTTTATTTATTTTTCTTGCCTTATTACACTGGCTAGGACGTCTAGTTCAATGTTGAACAGAAGTAGAAAGAGCTTTGTTCCTCATTCTAGGGGGAAAACATTCAATCTTTTGTCATTAAGTATGATGTTAGCTGTAGGTTTTTCCTAGATACCCTTTATCATGTTGAGCAAATCTATTCCGATTTTCCTGAGAGTTTTTATGAGCGTTATGATGTATAAGAAAGCATATAATGTATAAGAAAGTCAATGTGTTTTAAAGAAAATCTGAGGTCACAGATTTTTTAAAAATCCAATTCCACAACATTGAGACACTCCTTCTGCAAAATAGACTCGCTTTTCTAAATAATTTTTATTTTGCATTTTCCAATGCTGTACAGTTGTTACAATCAGGACCTGTGCCCTCCTTATTAAAGCTGCTTTTCCTGAAAATCAGACTCTTTGGAGCTATCATTAGACCTTATTTGCCTAACAGTAAGAGAGGACAGACTCCTGTATCCTTTCTCCAATATTTTAAGGAACATGGAAATTCCTTAAATTCTTTACGTGAGTTTTAAGTAAGAATCTGCCACATTTAAGTTCCTGGTAGCTAAACTTACAAACTTTTCAAAATATGAGGATATTTGCTGACTCCATGAGAATCTTTGAAGGCATAAAAAAATGTCAAGGATTTCCTTTTACAACTAAGCTTATATCAGGAAAAATTTAATACACGGAGAAATGAGTTTCCATTTAGAAAGATGATAGAAGGATTAGACTTACCCAGTGTTGCTCCAAAGGGCAAACCAAGATTTGGGGGTAGGAGTTCCTAGAAGCTCAGTGTGAGGAAAGATGGTCTAAGAGCAAATCAGCACAAAACAGCCCCTGCGTAAAGAAGCCAACAGTGTTTGTTTAAAGAGAAACTGTAAGCTCGGCTGTTCTGGACATTTTTAGGATCAAGGACCTCTTTGGAAATCTGATGAAAGCTCTGGATCTTTCTTCTCCCCAGATAAATTTGCCGTGCACACACATGCACATATACCAACACACAGCTTCACAGCCCATTTGAAGCTCATGGCTAAACCCGAGGTGAAGAAGGCACCGTGTACACAGATGTTTGAAGCACGAAGTGGGACTCTGCCCCTTCCCACCCTGACAGCCTCTGGCCCTTCGGTTCTACCCCCATCCTTACCGCTACTCTTAGAGACCATCGAGGGTCTCCTGATGGAAACCCAGCAGAAGTACTTTCCTTCCTTCAATGCCACGCCTCGTTTCTTCTACCTTTGGACCCAGTAATAATTTGCTTAATCTTCTGTCCCTCATTCCAGACATTACTGCTTCCTCTCAATTTACTGTTTCCTTCCATAGAAACAGGATTTAATCCCTTAGCTTTCTGTGCTGCCGGCTGGACTCCGGTCTGAAGATTTTATCTCTGAGATTACTCCTAATCTCCTCCCACACGGGCAAGCCCTGCAGGGATGTTGGTGATGTGGAAGGTATCACTCACTCCAGCCTTCCTTTCCACTGCGGCCAGTGTGAAATCCCCTATTCAATGTGCCCCAGGGGTTAGCCTGTGGACTTTCGGACGATCCTGCTTTTGGTTTATCTTACTTTTGGCTTATCCTGCTTTTTATTGTAGCTTTTCAAATAATTTACCAATTAATTTGGTCAAACTGCATCTACAAGAGCATACGTCCTGCCTCAGGCTCAGCATCTGGATCCCCATCGATGGCACTGCTGTGCATCCTGTGTTGTAAATATTCTCTTTGATAGACATAGTTGAGCGGCAGTATTCATAGTGCTCAGCTAATGGACCAGGGAGCAAAATGTCAGGGATTCAAATTAAGCGTCACCATGTCTTATAATCTTGGGAAACTTATGTAACTACTGTGTTTTTGGTATCCTTATCTGTGAAATGGAGTTAATGATAGCTTCTATCTCATAGTGTTGTTAAGACAAGAGTATACTAGTCAGTGTACGTAAGTGCTTAGAATGGCGCCAAACACCTACTTAGCTCTCTGTAAGTATTGATTTATTATCCATGTGCTCAGGATAGAAACCTCTGTCCCTTCACTCACCTTATTTCTAATGGACCCTAAGTCTTGGGAGCTCTTTCTACCGTATGCCTTTGACTCTAGACCAGTGGTTCTCAACCTTCCGGCCCTTTAAATACAGTTCCTCATGTTGTGACCCAACCATAAAATTATTTTTGTTGCTACTTCATAACTATAATGTTGCTACTGTTATGAATCATAATGTAAATATCTGATATGCAGGATGGTCTCAGGCGACCCCTGTGAAAGGGTCGTTCGACCGCCAAAGGGGTCGCAACCCACAGGTTGAGAACCGCTGCTCTAGACCCTCCTTTCCATTGTCATTGCTCTAATCATATCTTGCCCCTTCTACAATGACAGGAGTATTGTTAATGGAGTATTGCTAATTCTTGCTTCTCTTCCCCAACCACATGACTTTGGATCAAGCTATGTGACCTGCTTAATTAAATAGAAAATTAGCAGATATAATCCAAGCAGAGGCTATTCATGTACCTGTACACCATTTGGCTTGGTTACTTGCAATGAAATTTACCATGAGAAGAGCACACCCCATAGTAGTCCCTGGTCCAGGGCTAATGTAGAGACACATGGAACAAATCTGGACCTATAGCCTGGAGCCTGGAATCCAACCTACCCTAGCTGAGTTGCAGCCAACCCACAGATCCACAAGCGAGAAGCACTAACACAGCAAGAGCTGACTAACACAGCCATCTTCCAACCTAGTCTTCCTGTTTAAGCCCATCTTCATGCTGCCAGAATGATCTCATCACATGATTCAATTTTCAAAAGTCTTTGACAGCTCCTTATACTTCTCAGAATAAAGTCTAAACTCTACAGTGTCTCCTTCAAAGCTCTTCACAGTTAGGCTCCAACCTATCTTTCCATTCTCATCTCCTGCCATTTAAATCATTGCCCCAGCCGTAGGAGTCCTGTGCAGTTCATGAAGAAGCCATGCACTATCACGCCTGTTCATTTGCCTGCCTTTCTCCCCCTGCTCAACTAGTCTTCATTTTTTCAAGAAGCAGCCTCATGTTCTATGCTTTATGAGGCTTTCTCTAATTTCCTCCAAAATCAAAATCAATCACTAGGTATATATTTTTGTTAGAGGAATAATCACAATGTATTGCATGTCACATATTCATTCTGTCTTTCCAGCTATAATTTGCATTTCCAGAGACTAAGACGACGCATTCCTGGCATTCCATTGGGTCTGGACAAAATTTAATGTGACAGGCAACACTTTACACAAGTTTCCTGCTGCCTAATGGTTTACCTTCATTCCCTCTGTCTCTCCTCTGCACAAACATGTGATCTTCCGGCAGCACGGAAATGCTTTCAGTTCTCCCACATGTCTAATGCCAGCAGCTTCCAGACTGTGCACCAGGGCAACCCAGGACACTTACCTCACAGGGACTTTGGGAGATATTTTAAAGTTTAGAGGGAGATACGCTGCTAATGAACATCTATCAGATACTGCACAAACTACTAACTTGAAGCAGTTCACAGTTTCAACATTAGGTGACAAACATTTCTTTCAGTGAAAGTCAACGTGGAATAGGAAATTATGGTGGTGGTATCCCCAATCCGATTCAAACATCCAAGAAACTGTATAGGGCCCAGGGGGTGCATACATCCTATTAGTTTGTCATTGTGGTTACTTAATAATAAAATAAAAATATTTTCTTACAATTTGTATGTTATTTTTTAAAGAAACTACATAGTTGTTAGGACATAAATACTCATTAAGTTGTTTAGAACTAATTTGCCAGTAATGGAACTGTTAGGCATTACTTTTGGCCTAGGGATGCGGGGAAGAAGTCACCAAGACATTAAGGGTGCAGTAAACTGAGCAAGTTTGGAAATGTCTGCCCATGCTGTTTCATTCACTCTTCCAGACCTTTACCATCCATTCATGTATTTGAAAGGCCCAGGGTTCATCTGGCATTCTCATTTTCTCCTTCCAGAAAACTTACTTGATGTCAACCTCCAAGAACTTTCCTTTGACTTTTTTTTTTTTTTTAATTTGATTCTTTTATTATTGTGAAATATCCTTTATCTGTAATAATAATTCTTTTTTTGTTTTTGTTAACCCTCCCAAGGATATTTTTTTTTTTCCGGGCCTAGGAATGCTTTTTATTATTACTCTCGAAGGTTTTTTTTTAATTTATTTTTATTTTTTTTATTATTATTATTTTTTTAATATTTTAATAATTTTTATTTCTTAAAGTATTACAAAGAGTATTACATATGTCTCCTTTTTTCCCCCCCTTGACATTCCCCCGGCCCCTACCCCCCGCCCCCCCCCCCCCCCCGTGTCTTGTGTCCATTGGTTAATCTTATATGCATGCATATAAGTCCTTCAGTTGGTCTCTTAATCCCCCCCCCCAACCCTCCCCAGGCTTCCCACTGTAGTTTAACATTCTGTTCAATGTTGCTCTGCTTCTGTATCTACCCCTGTTCATCAGTCCATACTGGTCCCCTTTATTTGTCCCAACCTCGCTGGAGTAGTCTCAACCTCACCAGGGCCGTCTGAGCCTCACCAGGGCCGTTTCAACCTCACCGGGGCCGTCCCTACCTCACGGGGGCCGTTTCAACCTCACCGGGGTCGTCCCTACCTCACGGGGGCCGTTTCAACCTCACCGGGGTCGTCCCTACCACACCGGGGCCGTTTCAACCTGTCCGGGGTTGTCCCTACCACACCGGGGCCGTTTCAACCTCACCGGGGTCGTCCCTACCTCACGGGGGCCGTTTCAACCTGTCCGGGGTTGTCCCTACCACACCGGGGCCGTTTCGACCTGACCGGGATTGTCCCTACCAAACCAGGGTCGTCCCTACCTCACGGGGGCTGTTTCAACCTCACCGGGGTCGTTCCTACCTCACGGGGGCCGTTTCAACCTCGCCGGGGCTGTCCTTTGACTTTTGTTGATAGAGGTGGTGGCATATGCGTTTGGCCTGGCACCTACGTCACATTGAAGTTCCTCTTCTCTGTTTGTCAGCGCTCTATGTATAGTAATGCTCATCAAATAATAAAAACTTCCTTCCTCTGTAGAAAATATCCCTAAGAAGAAATTCTGGAGTCATCTTTGACTACTGTCTTCTCTCAAATGTCACATCTGATCCATCAGCAAATCCAGCATCTAACCTCTCTCACCACTGCCACCAAGTCACCATTATCTTTCACCTGACTTGTCTCAACAGACTCTTAGCTAATCTGTTTCTACCCTGGCCCCTCTTCAATCTTTTCCCAGTTCAACATCCATAACAGTCTTTTAAAAAAATATTTTTATTGATTTCAGAGAGGAAGGGAGAGGGAGAGAGAGAAATAGAAACATCAATGATGACAGAGAATCACTGATCGGCCTCCTCCTGCGTGCCCCACACTGTGGACAGAGCCCACAACTCACACCCCGGGCATGTGCCCTAACTGGAAATTGAACCGTGATTCTTGGTTCATAGGTCGATGCTCAACCACTGAGCCCTGCCAGCCGGGCCAGAAGGATCCTTTTAAATAGAAGTTAGATCAAGTTACTCCACTCAAACCATCTAATAGCAGTAAAAACCAAATTCTGTACTGGGAATTATAAGCTCCCCACCCCCATGATTGGCCACTATTAACTCTCTCATGGCCTTTCTCTCTCTCTCTCTCTTTTTTAAAATATGTTTTTATTTATTTTAGAGAGAGAAAGGGAGAGGGAGAGAGATACATCCATCAGCTGCCTCCTGCATGCCTCCTCCTGGGGATTGAGCCTGCAACCCCAGACATGTGCCCTGACTGGGTATCGAACCAGTGACCACTTGGAGCATGGGACAATGCTCAACCACTGAGCCACACTGCCAGGGCTCATGGCCTCTCTTTTTATCTTCATTCACATCATACACACAGACTGGCCTCGCCTATTACTCAGACAAACCAGGTAAAGTCCCGTCTCAGGGCTTTGGCTCTTGCTGAACCTTCTGCCTGCACCTCTCTTCCTCCAGATAGCCATAGGGCATCCCTTTATTCCCTTCAGATATGAACTCAGAGATCTCCTCATGATGCCCTTCTTGGCCATCCTCTTTAAAATTTCAGCCCCACCCCAACACTTCCTTTCCCCTCCCTGCTTTATTTTTCAATTTAGTATATATCATCACCTACCATATTATGGCTTTTATTTATTGTCTGACTCTCCCACTAGAACATAAACTCTGGGAGGGCAGGGATTTTTATCTGCTTTAGTCACTGCCTTATTCTCAGTACCTGGAACAGTATCAGACACTCAGAATCAATGTGCTAAATGAATGACAAAAGAAAACTGAAATGAGAAAAATATATATGATGTCAGTACAGGGTTAGACAAATAGATCAATGGGACAGAATGAAAATCCCCAAAACAATCCCCACATATATGAACCCTTGATGAATGACCACAGGTGGCATTGCAGATCAATGGGAAAATGACAGAGTTTTCAATAAATGGTGCTGGAACAATTGGGTAACCACGTGGAAAATAATGAAGTTAGACCTCTACTTTCAGGTGAAATAGAGATCTAAATGTGAAAGCCAGAACTATACAGGCTTTGAATGTAATACTGGAAAACAACTTTATGACCTCAGGGGAAAGAAAGATTTCTTAACCAAGACACAAATAACATTAACTATAAAGGAAAAGATAAATCCAGGCCTGATAACATTACGAGTGTCTATTTTCCAAAAGATTCCATAAGGAGAGTGAAAAGACAAGGTAGGGAAAATATCTGAAACAAATATAACTGACACAGATCTAGGATTAAGAACTGTAATCCAGAGTAAAACCATTATTAGAAACTTGGCAAAAGACTTCAACTAGGCATTTCAACAAAAGGGAATCTAAATGGTCAATAAAAATATAACATATAAACTTATTAATAATAAAAAATTCAAATGAAAACCACAATGAAATGCCTATCAGATTGACGAAAAATGTAGTCTGACAACACCAAATGTTGGCATAGATGAGGAATGAGGGGAACTTACATACACCACTGGTGGGCATGTGGAGTAAGTAGTACAACCACTTTGCAAAACAGTATGGCTTTACCCAGTCAAACTGAAGATAAGCCTATTCCATATCCTAGCAAGTTCACTCCCAGGTAATATACCTCAGAGAAACGCATGCTCATCTCTACCAGGGTATGTGAAAAAGAATGTTCATAACAGCAATGTTTACAATAGTCCAATGTCCTTCAACAGTAGAATGAATAACTGCAATGCAGTATATTCATGGAAAGGACTTACTGAATAGCAATGAAAATTAACTAACTAGAGCTGCATGGAACAGCATGAAATGCTCTCACAAACAGAAGCAAGACACGTGTCCGTAGAGCTGATTACTCCCTTTATATAAAGTTCAACAACCGATCAACTACTTTACATAATTTGGGCATCAGGCATAGTTGGTAAAAAGGATAAAGAAAAGTAAAGAAATGATTATCACCCAGGTCAGGCTAGTGGCTTCCGCTGTGGGGGAAGGAAAAGAAGTTGTAATTGGGAAGGGACTACTAGAGGCTTCTTGGGGGCTGGCAGTGTTTCGTTGCTTGGCTTGGCATTTTACATGTCTTTGTATTCTAATTTTTCTTGAAAATTGTACTCTCTAATTTATGCCTTCTGCTGTATGGATGGTGTGTCTCATAGTAAAATAAAAATATTAAAGGGAGAAAAAGAAGATGAAAGCTGGCAGCTATTAACACTAGAGGCAGAAGTTAAAAAGTCTAAGAAAATATAGTTCTGGTAAAAAAAAGAAAAAAAATGAAATATTGGATCACCTAAAGAGTGAGATGTCACATATGTCTGTGGCATAGCTTTGTGATATGGAAGATCCTACCAAAGGTATTATGTAAAAATAAGAAAAATCAATTTGTTAAACTGTTTCAGCAAATGTTCCAGCCAGTGTACAAAAGTATGCTTATCAGGTGAGATAAATTAGTAAGAGTCTGAAGGAGTCATTTAAAATTTTTAGTTATATTTGAGAGGAAACTTGTATTCTAGAATGGTGTATTAGTGAAGGTAATACAAGCTGCATAACAGATAAATACTATAAGTACACACAATAGGACTTCATTTCTCATATGCAGCCCAAGGGACAGCAGCCCCATGGGTTTCAGGTGTACAGCATAGTGTAGAGTAGCTTTGCTCCACACAGTCATTCAGGAACCTCCTGGATGTCAGCCTCCAGCCTGCAGATCCCACAGGAAGTTTTTTTGTTTTTGTTTTTGTTTTTAGCTTTTAAAAACCAGTGTTTATTTTGCAAGTAAAATGCTCAAGAAACTTTAAAAAGGTCCAAAGGCCTAGGGATATCCAGGTTTCAGATAAGAAGCAGGTGCTGACTATTGGTTTCCCGTTACTAACAACTAAACATCTATACGCTGGATTCTGTAGTTCCATGATTCTTCTTGTTGGGGAGTTAATTCCTCCAACTCTCGACAGTGTACATCAACATTTACCACAATAAGAATGATAAGAAAAACAGTGGCGGTAGCTATCAATGTCATTGCCAAGGGAAACATTTTCTGGCCCGGGGAGAAACCTGCCACAGCAATTCCAAAAATCAAAATCGTTAATCCAGTAAAGAAGGAAAAGTATTGTTTACAGAATCTATATGAACTATTTCTTTGGATTATTCTCTGCAACAGAGTCCGCTGATCATAAACTCGAGGTGTTCCGATCATGATGAGTCTTATCTTGGTTAATGCAGCTCTTGAATAGCCAGAAAAGTCAAACTCCTTTCAAGACGAGATCCCACAGGAAGTGGTTAGGCCTGGCCTGGACGTGCTCACACCACTTCTGCCCACATTCCATTGGCTAGAATTTAACCACAGGGTCCCACATGCAAGGAAGGTTGGGAAATATAGTCCTTTGCTAGAGGTCACTTCTCAGCAACAGCTCTACATTCTGGAAGGGGAGCATGAGACTTTATTAAACAGCTGGTCTTCACCGCCCCAGTGGTATTTATTTTAGGGCTTTATGAAGATTTCAGAATATATATTTTTTGAAGGTTAAGTTTCCATTGTACATCAATTATATAGCATTTTTATAGTATTTTGTTCATACTGTGAAATTCATAATGATAAGGACTGGGTCTTTTTTTTATGGGTAAACATAGAAAAAGTCTTAACCCCTCCTACTTTACACAATAGGTGGCATAGTGAATGAAGTATTCTGCACCTTGCTTTTTATTCACTTAACAGTGTATCTTGGAAATCTTCCCATGTTCTTACACAGAGAGCCTCATCGTTCTTTGTTATAGCTGCATAGTATTCTGCTCTATGAATGTCTTGTCATTTCTTTAACCTAGGACTGGTCCCCCAGTGCCTAGTATACTGCCTGATACATAGGTAGAGCTCCTTATAAATGTTCGATCAATGAATACCTCCGTCCTCAAGAATACGGTACTATGATAAAGCATATAAACCTAGATATGCAAGTGGCCAAACATGTGATCTATTATTATTAAAACAAACAGAGGTAATTTATTTTAAAAGGTAATTATTCAGGCAGTTAAGTGGGACATGATGTCTAAGAGACCAAGTTCTGGAGGCAGACCACCTGAGCTGCAATCCCAGCTTCACCATTCACTAGGTGTATGACCTTGGGCAAGTTATTTATTCTTGCTTTGTCTCTGTTTCTTCATCTTTAAATTGGACAAATAAATAGGATGATGCATATAAAGCACTTTGCACAGTTCCTGGCACTTCCCCAGCTCTCAATACAGGTTAGATATTATTGTGAAATGGGGCTAAGAAGGGAAGCCTCAGGGAGAGGTGTTTCACGGGGAAGGCAGAAGACAGCACAGATGGTCCAGAGATGTCCTGGGAAGGAATGCCAGGAGCAACAGTGTAGAATTGGGGTCTACAAGGATGATGCGAGAGATGTCAACAGATTTGTAGTCGAGGCACAGACAACATCTTGAAAAGTAATGAAAAAATGAGATCGGTGAGATGTGGACTTTGATAGCAAATTGAAGTTTGTGCTTAATACCAATGTAAGTCAAAGGGCTGACATAGCAATATCTCTGTTTCAGGAAGATAATTTTAACAAGCAATGTTCAGGTTGGATGAAACAAGAATAAGACCAGAGAAAGAGAAAAAAATAAAACTGTGCTCCTACTTTGTGTTGATTTTGGCACTCCACAAACTTGACCTTGTTCCATCCTCAGTCAGCTCTATGATGTAGGTATTATTAGCTCTGTTGTAGAAATAACCCGGGCTTGAGGAGGCTAGGTGTATTCTCCATGGTTAAAGAATAAGGAACTGGTAATGTTAAATATAAACATGAAGTTGTGTGACCCCAAAGCAGAGGTGTGCTGGAACTGACTCATACAGGCTTGTAAGAGCTGATAGTTAATATTTTAGGAATTTTTGTGAGTATTTGTTAAACACAGCCATTATTAAAAATTAAATAATGCAAACTTACAATTAAATAGATTATATTTTTAAAAGGTAATAAATACTCAAAATTTATCACAACCTGATTATTATTAATTTTTACTAGTGTCTATGCTCTTAAGGTAATCTACATCTCTTTCATTTGCAGGGTGAAAATACTACCTAATGGTGTGCTATTACACACACCTCTTTCCACCTCCACATTGACAAGTGAAAATGAGCCATGGTGGGAGTATTTACAACACAGCAATTGGCACACACTACATATCGCGACTTGATTTATCATTTTGATTGTTCAGACTTATGAAGGTGGTGGGAAAATGTTAATAAAATAGACTAAACTTAAATGTGTTGTGTCTATAGCTATTATATGTTTCATAACACAGAAACATTGAAGTTTTTTTTCCTGTCTTAGAAGATTGTTATCCGATTTAGCAAAAAACTCATGTCATTGACAAATGAGTGAAGTTCCAACGTGTGCTTTTCTGTTTCACTTTGCTCTTACTCACTCATGTAAACAAAAATATCAACCAACATTCATGCCAGAACTGTACCCATTTGTCATTAGCAGCACAGGTTGGCTATGGATACAGAGTTAAAGAAAAATCTACAAAAGCAATCTATGGGACTCAATTAGCTAATTGATAATTTACACATCATTTATGTCAGTAAAATTTATCATAAACATATAGATACATGCATTTCCTTTCCCAGAAAGCTGGCTGCTAAACATTTACCAGCACGCCACGGCTCTAAGTTATCGTATCACCTTCCCTCCAAAGCCGAGAGGGAGACCAGCCGTGCTTCTCCATATCAAGTTCACGAACACCAGCCTCCATCAACCATAGTATATTTTTTTTAGGCAAACTATGTTCTTTTCCTTTGACCTATTCCCTGACTCTCTTCTAGGTCCTTGAAATACATCCTGCTTATTTTCAGCCCAAATTATGCAAGTATGTAAGACTTCCTCTCGCTCTGTAAATAGTAATTTTCTGACTTTGCCTTTCCCTTCAACACACTGAATCATCTGTGCTAAGATACACATTTTCTCACGTTATAACATCTCTGGAAATCGAGAAGCCTCTTCTGGTCACTGTTGGCCTGGCAGCAGCTGTGTCACTGCCTTCACATGTGTGAACTTGGCCATGGCTCTTCCATTGGCATCACTGTTGATGAATTTGATTGATGTTTACAAATGCCTTTTAAAAGATTTTCATTGAGACAAAAGGTTATTGTAGTCCCCAGAAGGCAAGGAAAGAGAGCAGCCATTGGTAGTAATAAAGCAAACATACCACTTGGAAGAATGGCCAAACTGCTCAATTCTCTTGTAAAGACTGACCAGGAGCTTTAAGGGACCCAAGAAAGGAAGAGACCCACAATTAGCTGAAATTGTACTTCATGTTGTTCCTGAAATATATGCAAAAGCATGTCTATCATAACATCACAAGCCAAGCAAATAATAAGACAACTGAAGATAGGAAAAATGCCAAGTTCCTTGGAATAAATCAAAGAAATCTAAAGGCAATGAGAAGCTGATATGACCAATTCATGTGTCCCTGAGACCATTGTTAAGGCATGGTTTCATATTTAATTAGCAACATATTTTTCTCTGTAAATAGTTTGTTAAAATATCGGTACATTCTACAGTCAGTGGTATTTGAGATTTACTGAAATCTGACTACTAGTTTTATTTTCCTCTTCTACCCACCATTTTATATCAGATATCATACATTACTTTGCATGAATCTTAAATATCTGGTATGTTTTGCTGCTTCCCTAGAGAAACGCTACCTCCATGTCTGACTCCATCCTGCCTCTCTTCAGTCCTACTTCCTTTAGAATATAACATAAGATCCAATTTCTTCTTTAAAATAGCTTTCAGATTTCAGATTGATGTATAATACACATAAAAGTGCAAACATTATAAATGTACATTTAACAGACTAATCACTGTCTTTTGGCTTTCAGCAGCCCAGAGACATAGAAGCATGGACAGACTGTCAAACCTCAGAGGGAAGACTGGGGTGGGTGGGAAGAGATCAACCAAAGAACTTGTATGCATATATGCATAACCCATGGACACAGACAATAGGGCGGTACAGGCCTGGGGGGCGGGAGGGGGCAGGAGGGCAGGCTAGAAGAGGTCAATAGGGGAAAAAGGGGAACATACTTTCAACAATAAAAATTAAAAACAAACAAATATCACCCTGGTGAGCCACTTCAGAATAATTGGAATCTATGGCCCACTGTTTTCTTTCTTAAAGAACCATCAGATTTTATTAAGATTAATGAGATAAAATATTCATTGTTTTGTTTGATATATTGATAATGTTAATTATTTTAAAGTTAAAGTCAATGTTTAATTTTATCAGGTATCTAAAGAATTATATATTTGAATATAATGTATATCCCACACCTATGTTATATGCAGATTATGTATGTGAATATGATTATGAGCAATAAAAATGAATAAAATAATAGAATGTTAGACATTCTAACAAAGAAATAAAATAAAAGAATGTTCACAAAGCGAATACCACCAGATGAAGAAATAGGCCACTGATAGCACCTCAGAAACCCTCCACGGCCCCAGTTACCAAGTCCACTCTCATCCACTCTCCTCTCTAGAGGTAACCTCTTAACACCATTTAAAAACTTTATATAAGTAAAATGATATATTGTGGTTTATTATTATTTTACTTTTGTGTGTTTTTTTCACTCAGTAATATGGTTGTGATATTTATCAAAGTTTATTGTGTGTGGTTTAGCTCACTTGTTTTCGTGGCTGTGTTATTTATTTTTGCAAAATATATCATGATTCTTTTACCTATGCTACTGCTGGTCAACATTTGGGTTATTTTCATTTAAGCACTATTTTGAATAATGCTGCTATAAACATTCTTGAAACTGTCTTTTCATGCACACATGAATGTATTTCTGTTAGGTATATATGTAGGGATGAATTTAGTCAATCAGAGGGTATGCGTATGTATGTTCAATTGTAGTAGATACTGCCAAATGCCTTTGATTTATGACAAAGTTATCACTGTAGAGCCACAGAAAAAGAATAGTTTCTAAAACAACTTAGAAACATTGTTTTTACCTCATACCGTGCATAAATTCCAGGTGAATTTCAAATCTATATTTCAAAACCAAATAGCTAATAATTTTCTCTTTGTCAAAGAATGCTAAAGTTTCTGTGAGAAAATTTAGGAGACTATACAGAACTTATTTGAGAAAACACTTCACTTTTTAATAGTACACGAATGCTGCCGCGGGCCTTCTGACCACTAATGTGACAAACACATTCAGCCTGAGCAAGCTGCAGGAGTGAAAGGAGTGTCGATGCTTTTCAAAAATGCCATGTACCCGCCCTCAGAGACTTGGGAGTATTTTGATTGTGCGCGCCTCTTCTCCCTCAATGTGTAGACTCAGTGAAAACATTTACCTTGCCTTTCACTTTTCCATCTAAAAATTCCCTACATTCTTTGAGGAGGATTTCCTGTCCCACCATTTCCCAGCACCATCAGGTACTAGATGCTTCAAGGGGACCCCAGCGGCACCCCCACCAGCCAGAGCTGGCATGGCGGCCACAGGAGCACATCCAGGAACTGAGCGGCTTCCTTCTGTCTTGTTGCTCTGCCATCTTTAGGGCGCTGCCTGGTCTTCATGGCCCAACACGGTGCCCCCCAACATCCACTCTGTGAGCAGCGGGGTGGAGGGAGGAGGGAAGGGCTCAATCTCCTCCTGAAGGGTACAACCTGGGACTTGCACAGATCACTTCTTGTCACAGCCCGTAGGGGAGAATCTTGTCTTATGGCCGCACCAACCTGCAAGGGAGAATGAGAAAGTTACCTTGCTTCTGGAACAGCATGAGTCCTGGCCTAGAAGAAAGAGAGAATTAGTGTTGGGGAACGACTGTCATACCCTCCCTGCCACCTCATCCTTCAGGCTCCGCTGAAGTGCCCCCACTGCTACAAGGTCTCTGAGGACCAGCAGCCAGAAGGACTGGCTCCCGGCCAGCTGTGCCTCTGAGAAGTCCTGGTCCTCTGGGCATGCTCAGAGCCCTCTCACCTCTTGGCTTCTCTCATCACTTCTGTCCGCATTTCATATGCCCCTGCCAGATGGTAAGCTCCTTGAGGGCAGGATCCACATCAGATTCAACTTGCATTTTCCATACTAGGAGCCAATTCTTGTGTTGAAAACTGGTTCAAGCATATATACCTTTCCTATGGGTATGTGCAGGGATAACCGGATAGCGAATGAGAATGTTCTCTTTGTAGAAATATTCCAACTAATAAATCAAGACTGAAAGATAGAAGTAAAATATCTGCATTTTGTATCCCTGAAAGAACTAATAATGGATTGAATATTACTGTTGACACCCCAAAAGGAGAGACAACCATACATTTTGTATCTGTCTAAAATATTCCTGGGAATATAAATAAAATCTGAATTTAAAAGAAGTACAGGGAATGGAGGAATATTTAAAATAATACCACAGACATGCAATCAGCAAAATCTTGACTGTGGGAAACTCTATAGGACAAATGACCTGGTTTCTTCCACATCTAAATTGAAAGGAAAAAAGAGAGAGAAAGGGAAGAAGCTACAGATTGGAAGGAACTCGAGACCTATCCTTCAATTGAATATTTGGATCTTAATTTGGACAAACTGTAAAAGATAAACATGCAAACCTGAACTGAGTGAATATTTGATATTAAGCAATGATTGTTCATTTTTAAGGTGTGATAATGGCATTATGATTATGTCCTCATAGTTAGGAGTCTTTGTCTTTTGGCGATTCATGCTGAAATATTTACAAATGAAATGCTGTAAAGCCATGGGAAGGGGAGCAGGTGGTGTATAGGTGGAAAAAAACCAACACATTGCACTGGACACAGGACATCTGAACCTGGTGTCTGCTGATAGAATTTAGGAAACTGTGAACTTGAATGAGGAAAAAGTCTTCATTTTCTCTGATTACTAACTGAAAATTAGCCTTCTCTTCAATGATGAAAGTTGGCAATAAACTCCAGTAGAATTTGAGGTACCTGTGACTTGGTTACCAATGGAAACCACAGATATTGTTATAGCATATCGCAGCTGCTGCAGAAACTCTGAAATTTTGCATTCATGCTACTTAGAACTAAAGCTTCTGGGCTTAATCCGCTCAGATCTGACTTCCTGGAGGGCAGGAATGGTGTTGTCGCTGTGTCCCCATGCACAGGCTGTGGCACTTAACAGGTACTCAGATTGTTTGTTGGAATGAATTGATTCTATGATTCCATTCATGTCTTGCTCTCTGGGGACTCAAAGACCCTGGTTAGTGTGGCTCAGTTGGTTGGAGTGTCATCCTGTGCACCACACGGTGGCAGGTCCGATTCCCAGTCAGGACACACACCCAAGTTGCGGGTTCGATCCCTAGTCAGAGTGCATGTGGGAGAAAACGTTTCACATCGATGTTTCTCTCTCTCCCTTCCTTTCTCTGAATCAATTTAAAAAATTTTTAAAGAAAAAAGAAACAACTTCTTGGAAATGGAAGTTATTTTGTTCCTCTCTTGCCTGCAGAATGGCCACCACTTGGCCTCTTCCATCTGCCACTGTGTCTCCCTCTGGCTTGCTATCTTCCTCCCAATATCAGGTGGTGAGATACTGTACCAGCCATTGAAGAACACACTATTCTTTGATGTCAGTTTCAGACATTCTGTTTCTCTATGACAACTGTCATTTAAACAGGGGTTTAGTTCCCTGGCTTGGACAAGTCCTTCCCCTGCTTGGCACACATTCCTAGCAGTGATGCAGCTGATTGGCACAGGAGGTAGCTGGAGTCCCTCCCGCTTGGCAAGTGGCCCTAAGCTGGGGACACCGAGGGAGAGAAGGTCCGTAGATAAATATGTTACTATTGCAAGGGGAAAACCCTCTGGGTAAGTGTAGGGAAAAAGCACTCAATACAATGACTTCTCCTATAAATGTATCCGTTACCTATTGCCACTCATAAACCACCCAAAAATTAGTAGCAGAAAACATGGACAGTTTATCATTTCTTACCATTCTGTGGGTTGAGAGGGCAATTCTTACGTGGGTCTCTCCTGGCCTCACTCGTGCCGCTGCACTCGAGGCGGAGTGGTGCAGAGCGGCCTCACTTGTGTCTGGGGCCTGGGCTAGGGCAGGGATGTCCACAGCCCCCGGCCTCCCCATGGCGCTCCTGTCCTGGACGTCTCAGCATGGTGGTCCCCGGGCAGAAGCCCAAGAGGGCCAGAGTGGGGGCTGCTAGGTCTCCTGGGCCTTGCTTGGAAGTCGCACATCCGCACCGCCAGGTTCTACTGGCCAAAGCAAATCGAAAGGGCAGCCCACACTCAAGAGATAGAGAAATAAGCTCTGTCCCTTGATAGGAAGAAAGAACAGCAAAGACTGTGCGGCTGTTTTTAATCCACCACATGATGTGGGGAAAGTATCCTTCCCAGATGGCGAGTCTGCTACACTGGGTTCAACAAATAGCCTCTCCAGAAAGAACAGGGCTAAGCAGCCAAATAACAAACATGGAGCAGCCCTGAGCACCCCAGAGGCACAGACGGGCGGGGCAAGAGAAAGCCGGAGACAGTCGCCTTGAGTGCAATCTTGGCTCTGCTGATTTTGTGCTGTGCAACCTTGGAAAAGTTACTTAACCTTTCTGACCACCTTCTCCCTTTTCACAGAGAGAAAATATTGATTTTCCAGTGTTGCTCTGAAGAATAACATAATCTGTGTGACACACTGTTTGGCATATAGTAGGAACTCAATAAATGTTAGTTTCCCTTTCCCTTGATCCTTACCTGCGGACTCAGAAGATCACTTGGTTCTTTTTATTTCTCAAACATTTTTTATTTATTTAGCATTTATCATGATTAAAACAAAGTTGGGAAGAGGGGGAAAGAGAGGAAAGAAAGGGGAAGTCGGGACCATATCCCCATTTTGCAACTAACAAGGCAAGTTACTACCCACTGACAGTGAGGACTGGGCCACAGACCTTCTGCCCAGCCACCTTTAAAAATAAAAAACCTTTTTATTGCTTTCAGAGAGGAAGGGAGAGGGAGAGAGAGATAGAAACATCAATGATGAGAGAGAATCATGGATCAGCTGCCTCCTGCACACCCCACACTGAGGATCCAGCCATGGAATCAAACCGTGACCTCCTGGTTCATGGGGTCAATGCTCATCCACTGAGCCACGCCGACCCACCTTTTGAGAGTGGGTGGGCTGCGGTGTGGAGGCCCAAAGGCATCTCATCTCCCCCAAGCACATTTGCCCTAGGCCTGTCTTTAGTAGGCCACTCCATGTGCACTGTTTCTGTTGGGTCCACTCTCCAGTGGTCTCGGTTGGCTGTTTGTCTTGCCAGTGTGGTGCTATGATGATTCCTCCGGGTTCCTGGGGGACTTCCTCAGGTTAGCTGCTGGAAAACCTTCCCCCGGGGATGAGATCAGGCTCCGCTGCTGCAGCTAATAGGAAATGATGCCGTGGGGCTGGCCGTCTGTCAGCCAGAGAGAGGAGGAGAGGGGCCCAGGAGCTCGCTCATGCCCAGTCTTTTTAAGGACAAGAACTTAGGTGTGTACATATGTGTATTATATATGTTACTAGATATATGTCAGTGTGTGTGTGTGTGTGTGTGTGTGTGTGAAGGTGATCCAGGTCCAGATTAAGTATCTCCACATCACAGCTTTCAAACTTTTGACTGGAACACCTACTAAATATATATATATATATATATATATATATATATATATATATATATATATGGCTAATAAGCAAAGTGTTCCCCAGGAGACCGGGAGTTTGATCACTCGCTATGACATGTGCTGACCACCAGGGCGAGGTGCAGAATGAAGGAAGGCCCCAGCCAGCAGCCAGATCTGCCCTGATCACAGGCCAAGCCAAGGGACCCTACCTGTGCAAGAATTTCGTGCACCGGGTCTCTGGTCAGAAATATTGTTTATGTTGTACACACATACGTCTTTGAAACAAACATTTCCCAAAACAACATCCTGTACCACACGCAGTGCATTCTGACGTTTTCTGTCCTATTCCATTTCCTTTTTTACATGCTGTCCACACCCTACTAATAAGCCTCTCCCTGGGACTCTGCTCCTAGTGACCTGCTCCCCAACTGCGCCTCCCACTAAGCCCTGCCTATTCCCAAGCGCTGTCTGTCCCACCTGGAGCACTCGTTGTGCAGGTGCTGCAGTAGCCCGCTCCCTCCATCTATTCAGGTCTCTGCCCAAACAGCACCCCACCCCAGAAAGGCACTCCCTGGCCACCCAGTCTGAAGTCACATCCCCAGAATCCTGTCATTCTCCATCCCCTTCCCTGCTTTCTATAGCTCTGTGGCACTGATCACAGCCTGATATTATGTCACATATATTTGCTGTGTATTTGTGTGTTGTCTTTCTCCCTGACTAGAAAGTCAGCCCCATCAAACCTGGACTTGATCTGCTTTTGCTCCGCTCTGTCCTGCCTGGACCACAGCAGCCAGTTTTTAAAATCCTGTGTGTTTCCAGATGCAAGAAGAGATAACATGGCTCAACATGCATTTCTTGCTTTCCTCCCTTAATTATTGACCCAAGCCCAGCTTCCGTAATCTCCTGCGTTCATGTCGAGTTCTCGGCAGCCCTGCGGTGACCAGGCCCTTCAGCTCCTATCCCACCAGTTGTGTGCTCAGCTTTTATTGAACAACCGGCTTCTCTTTGCTTCCACCTGGCTACTCCTCCAGACTTCGCTGCAACCTCTTTTATTTCCATGAAGAATCTGAGAGGAAGGGAAGGAAGAGGAGGGAGAGAAGGAAGGGAGGAGAAGGACAATGCCTCGGCCTTCTCCATCACCATTTCTCTTGCTATGAAGCACGTCACACTGGCCCTCAGGCTTCTGCAGGGCTGGCTCACTTCAGCTCCCCTGGCTTTGGCCTTCTCTCCTGATGTCTGAATTGTCTCTGCATTAAATAACGTAAGAGTTCTCTTTAACTATAACTACCTTCTGTAGCTCAGTGTTTTCTGACTAGATACAAACTGCTTCCACCCCCTGAAGGGCTGTATGTTTCTCTCCCTCCTGATCATTTTGGGGGGAGGGGTACTAGTAGTTTCCTCATAATTAAGGGCTTTAAAAAGGGGATTTGATCGTTAACAGGCGAAGACAAGGTACACAGTGTATTAATGGCTATGTAAAAGGGGAAAGAGGAGAATATGTACTCGGTTTTTGTTTGTAAATGCGTAAGAGACTCAGAAAATGTACATTGAAAGGGCGAGGGCTACGCCCTCCACCTTGCCCCAGGGTAAGGGCTGCGTCCTCCATCTTACCTTGGCCACGTGTTGGGCAAGGAGCTTCTTCACGGAAGTCTAAGACTCTGCTAGCCACACCCAGGAACGGGACATCGACTTGTGCCTGGCCAATCGGCAAAGCACAGTCCTTTCTCCTCCCTTACTCCAACCCCCCCCTATATAACCGGTCTCGGGGAGGGGTTCGCTCTCTCTTGGCCACTTGGCTAGCCGATGTGTCGGTGAGTCTGGTGGATGGAGAGCTCAAGTTAACTTGAAATACAGATTCTTATGCTTTTACATCGAATTGGCTCCCTGATGTGGTTTCTTGGGAATCTTGTAATCTGGGCACAACATACATAAGAAATAAATAACAGTGGGTCCCTCTGGAAGGTCCCTGGGGAACAGGAACACTTTTCAGTTATCTCGTGCAAGCATTTAATCAGCCATTTAATTTTGAGCTGTTGGCCCAGGGGTGGACAGGAAGGTAAGTTTAAGTTGTGTTTCGGAGCAGGAAACAGCTCATCCACGGGTCTGTAGTAGGTGAAGAGTGTGATGTCATCAAGAGTGTAACTAAGGGGATGGATGAAACTGGCCTTTGATACTCAGGCCATTTAAGAAACTTTGTAAGCCCCAGGGACGCCTACCTTTATTAAATCCAGTCTGTCACAGTGCAGTCACATCCCACATAAACATAATTTTGCCATGAAAATTTGAAAGGATTTTTATAATTTTGTTTTGGAAATTTTTTGGCTCTGAATAATATTTAATTTGCAATTGGCTACGATTTCTCAGAAGTCACCATCTCTACTCGGGAATTCTTATGAAGTGGGGAAATCTAACCCATAAATCCTTTTCAAACGGAATGACTATCAAAACTAAACTTTGTGATTAATGAAGCTGACATAATGTTAGGTTCTGCTGACATTTAATTATTTATTACTTTTGCTTTCTTCTCTGTTCTACGCAAGATGAAACGCCCCTTCGATAAGTGTCCCCACCTTTCCTTTTGGAATCTCTACCCCCGGGTGAGTGAGGCCTTAGTTCCCTCCGACCGACCTCCAATGCCCCAACCTCTCCCCAACCTTATCTTCAAAAGTGTCTCATGCTCAACTCTCTCCTCCTTCATCCTCTACCCTTCTTCCATTTCTCATCTTTTTTGCCGCCTAATTCCCCATGTCATCAGGACCCCTGAGCTCTGGGCTCTGCTAATCTGCTAATGCCCAAGTGGCCGATGGCTCACAGTCCAGGCAGCATGTTCACATCTTTTCAGTTACATTTTAATTGGGTCTTTCCAGAGATGCATTTGAGTTCAAATGTCTCTTTAATGATGTAAACTAAGGGTTCGGTTGTAGGGGACATTTCTGGGGAGGTGCAAAATCCTTCCAGAGTAAAGGTCAAGAAAAAAATGATTTTCCTTTGGGTACTCACTAATTAGTTGGGGAGATAACATGTACTGTGTGACCGTGACATACGACAGACAGCACCATCCGGGAGGTATACAGGAAGGGCTGTGAAAGCTCACATTAAGGAACTTGCTTTTAACAGCAAGAATCCAGAGGGGGCTTCCTGGAAGAGGTGACATTTATCTTGGAGCCTGAGGAAGAGTAGGATTTGCGTGGGATTTTGGAAGCCTCCTGCCTTGGGTTTCTCTCTCCTGACACTGCTCACGAGTCATTCCAGCAGAGGGCAGTCTGAGCAAAGATGGGATGGGAAGTTCGTTGTTCGGCCAAGTTTCATGTTGGTCTCAGCACAGTCAGAACTGTCTGGACAGCTTTCTGGGCTTACTAAGAAGGGGAGTCCTCTCTGTGTGAATTTTGAAGTTATTTGCTCCAAGTCTGGGCTCCAGATGTACTCCTTTGTCTTTGCCTGGAATCGATATTGAGTTTGCGTTCGTCGTGGTTCAGGGCGGTCTGATGCCTGGTGCCACCTCTCCGTGGGCACTAGCAATGCCCTGTTAGAGAGGCTGGGCCAGGCAGGTTTGGGCAGTCCGGGATGGGGGAGGGGAGAGGCCGGCTTTTCTCCCCACCCCTCATTTTGTCCCTTCTCTCTAAAGAACTGTGAGCAGGGCGTCAGACAGACAGCACCATCCGGGAGGTGTACAGGAAGGGCTGGAGAGCTCACATTAAGGAACTCGCTTTAGTGCTAGCCCTGTCTCTCTGTCTCAGGTTAGATGACACAGATTCAGTCACAAGTTGTCTACAAGGAAATATTCCCATGACGCTAAGTGGGTGGGGAAGGCAGAATAAGGAAATGCTTGATTCAGGTGCAGTCCCAGCCTTGGCCTGATCCTGCAGGGGGCGCTGAGTGTAACTGGTAGCATGGGATGGTCCCGCCTGGGCAAGGACTGACTGTGCTTTCACGCTCCTGCCCCCATCAGTCACCCTGTCCGTCACTGGCTCCGACTGCCCCAGAGGGACGTAAACTTGCAAGCACTTCCAGTTCTTGGTGTATCTGGGTGAAGTGGCTCTGCTGGTCCATGGTTTTTGTTTGTTTGTTTGTTTTTATGGATTTTAGAGAGAGACAAAGGGAGAGAGAGAGAAACCTCGATTTGTTGTTCTACTTATTTATGCATTCATTGGTTGATTCTTGTATGTGCCCTGACTGGGGATTGAACCCACAACCTTGGCGTATCAGGACGATGATCTAGCCCCGTGGACGGCAAACCACGGCTCGCGAGCCACATGCGGCTCTTTGGCCCCTTGAGTGTGGCTCTTCCACAAAACACCACGTGCGGGCACGCACATACAGTGCGATTGAAACTTCGTGGCCCATGCACAGAAGTCTGTATTTTGTGGAAGAGCCGGTATTTTGTGGAAGAGCCACGCTCAAGGGGCCAAAGAGCCGCATGTGGCTTGCGAGCACAGTTTGCCGAGCCGCGGTTTGCCGACCACTGATCTAGCCAGTTGAGCTACCCGGCCAGGGCCTGGCTGCCCATGTCTTATCCTTTGAAGACAGTTGCTGACAGGAGCCTTTCGGAGGGAACACACAGAAGCTGCAGGCTGGACACAGCTGGTGACCGGGACCCAAGGAGGTCAGGGAGCAGCACCAACAGTGTTTGCTACTCTCTCCAAGGGCCCTTCTATCTATCCAGTCTCCACGAGACCAAAGCCTCTGTCCCTCAGGCAGTGGCTGTGTGGTCGGGCGGCAGCCGGTAAGCTGCAGGCCTCTCAGCTGAGGAGGAAGGGGAATCAGTTCTGCACCTGCCATCGGGGTCCCCGCAACCGTGGGTGCTGCCAGGGAGCCCCACCTGGTGGGCTGAGCGTTCAGCCCCCCCAGGTGATGACGATCTGGGGTCCAGCCACTGGGAGACAGCAGATGTAGGGAACGAGAAAGAAAACAGAAGTTGTTGAGACTTGTGGGTGCAGGAAGGAAAACATACCGGCAGTCTTGTTAGAGGAGATCGCAAATCAACATCTCACTTGGGAAGGGGGAGGACACGAAGAGTAATGTAGCGCTGCAGTCTCAGGGTCAGCAAAGTGTGGACAGTGGACGGGCAGGAGGATATTGGTGACCAGCGTCACGGAGGTGGGAGAGGAGGTCTGGGGAGACCTGCGAAGGATCAGCGCACTCGCCTTCCCATGGGACACAGACAGTAGTAGGGGGTGGGAGCAGCTGGGAAGAGTCAATGGGGGGAAAGGGAGACATGTGATACTTCAATTAAATAAAATAATAAAATAAAATATACTTTGAGTCCAGCCAGTGTGGCTCAGTGGTTGAGCATCAACCTATGAACCTGGAGATTGTGGTTTAATTCCCAGTCTGGGCACATGGCTGGGTTGGGGGCTCGATCACCAGTAGGGGGCGTGCAGGAGGCAGCCGATGGATGATTCTCTCTCATCATTGATGTTTCTATCTCTCTCTTCCTCTCCCTTCTCAGAAATCAATAAAAATATATTAAAAATAAATAAAATATACTTTGAAATAAATTGGCAATAAAATACACTGTTATCCTAGGTTCTGTGAGCCACTTTAGCAAGTTACCAAACCAGAGGAAGGGTCATGAGAACCTCCAGTTTGTAGCCAAGTTGCTCTCTAATAGACTTCTCTGTGGATATGGGATGATTTTCCCAAAAAATAAAGAAATCCCCCACAATGTGGGCACTGATTTTCTAAATTTCAAACTATTTCTCCAAGTTCCTATTTCTCCTGAAGTGCACCTGTACTGTGCTCGAACAGCAGGTCAACCCTGACAGTCAGAACTCCCTCTTTCTCTTCTCAATGTTGGGGTGTCTGGAGGAGCCCCCAGCCCAGCATGGCCTCTGCCACTCTCTCCAGATTGGGGAAACGTTGTGCTTCCTGGTAAGGGTTCTGTTTGAGTCCTTGGGGGCTGATGAGAAATCTGGGTTACCCCTGCCTGTTTGGGGGGAGGTGCTGCTCAGGGCAGGGCAAGCTTCTCAACTCAACCAAAACCAGGAGGTCCCAAACCGAGACCCAGCCCAGCAAAATGAGCATGCCCATCCCCTGTGGGGGAGCATCCGCTGGTCCATCTGGGGAAAGCAGCCAGTCAATTGTATCAGGAGCCTTAAGAATTGCCATGCTCTTTTTTTTTTTTTTTTAATATGATGGGGGAAGTTTTTTGTTTGTTTTTTTAATATTTTTTTTATTGATTTCAAAGAGGAAGGGAGAGGGAGAGATAGAAACATCAATGATGAGAGAGAATCATGGATCAGCTGCCTCCTGCATGCCCCCCACTGGGGATCGAGCCCGAAACCCAGGCATGTGACCTTGACTGGAATCGAACCTGGGACCCTTCAGTCCGCAGGCCTACGCTCTATCCACTGAGCCAAACCGGCCAGCGCTGCCATGCTCTTTATGTCCATAATCCCCATTAGGACTAAAGAAGTAGTGTGACATGTAGAAAACACGTATGCACAAACATGTCTGTCACTGTGTTGATAATAATGGGCAAAAAATTAGGCACAACACGTACCTTCAACTATAAGAAACTAGTTAAGCGTCATACTATATCCCTTGGTAGGATGCTATTCAGTCGTTAATAATGATGCTTGTAATGATTTCTCCATGACATGACAGTGGTAAAAAATAATCCAGATTCAAATGGTAGTAATGTGATTTTAGTAATGCAAAAAAGAAATATGCTCAGAAAAAGACTGGAAGGATATCCCAAAATGTTAGCAATGGTGGATTACAGATTTATATTGTGTGTCTTCTTTTCATATTGTGGTAAGCAGAATTCTCAGCTGCCTGTGACTCCTCCCCCCCTGTATTCACACCTGGGTGTAATCCCTTCTCCTTGAGTCTGGGTGGAACCTCTGAGACTAGAAGCAAGTGCTTCTAACCCATAGACAACAGCAAAGCTGGTGGGATGTCACCCCGTGACTATGGTATATTACATGGCAAAGGTGAAGGAATTTTCAGGTATAAAGTTGGCCAGTCAGTGGCTCTAAGTTCATCAGAAGGGGTTGTCCCGGGTGGGTCATTAGGCAAGCTGGCTAAGAGAGGCCTAGGGGTCAGAGACTCTCTCCTGCTGGCCTTGAAGCAGCAGTCGTGTTTGCAGTGGAGGCAAGTAGCCTCTGGGAGCCCAGGGCCGCAGCCACAAGGCACTGAATTCTCCCAACAACTTGAATGATCTGGGAAGAGAAGCCGGAGCCCTGTGAGGGGCCGTGAGCAGAGGACCCTGATCAGCCCCAGAGACTGGACCCCGGAGACTGTGAGTTCATAAGTGTGTTGTTTAAGTCCCTAAGGTTGTAGTCATTTGTGACAGAGCAATGCAAAACTAATACATTTAAACTTCTATGTAATTTTATAATTTTCTGTGCCTTCTTATATCTGTAATAGCTATAAAATACAACTTTCTGCAATGCTAGAAATGTTCCACTCTGCTGTCCAGTACACTGGCCACTAGCCACGCATGGCTATGGAGCACTCGAAATGCAGCTGGTGAGACTAGGGAACTGAATTTTTACATTTAAGAAAGTTAAGTTTAAATAGCCACATGTGGCTAGTGGGTAGCATATTTGACAACACAATTCTATAATTTATTTTTATAATTTTTAAAAATCTGACCCCTGAAACAAACTGCCGGTAGATGTCCACTTTGCAAGGGTGTGACACTGTACGAACCTCGACAGGAGGCAATGAGGGACAGACTGACTGCTGTGGCCCTGAGGGCCCTTATCGCTAAAAGTGAACAACTGCCCTTAAGACAGTTTCAAGGATCAGCTAAGATGCTACATGCAAAAAGGCTGCTCTGAAGAAAGAAGTCAGGCCGCTTAGTCTCCTCCAGTTTGGGACAAACGGATTGAAGAGGAGCTGCTTTCTGGGGAACGTCAGTGCTTTCTGACCCGATGGTGCAGGCAGAGGAGAGGCTCCGACTCCCCCCCCCCGCCCCCCTCCCCCCCCCCCCCCCCCCGAATCCCGAGGGTCTATTCCTCTGGCTTTGCTTGATTCCAGCTCAGAGGCCCTGTGCTTCTCACTCTAAGGCGCTGCTGTACTCGTCTGGCTGAGTACAGGAGGGTTCTGGCCTCTCCCCCAATGGAATCACACCCCTCGAAGGTCCTGGGGAGCTGGGCTGGGGTGGCGAGAGTCTCTTCCTATGTGTGTGTGCAGGCTCTGAGAATGAGAAGGCAGTAGGATACCGAGTGGAAAAAGCATACTTAGTGTTATGAAATACTTTCATATTCGGATAGTGAGCACCGGTTAAAAGGCTTGCCTTTTCTGGAGGCTCTGGGAGGTAAATGAATGTAGTTGAAGGAGGAAAGGATTTTGGAGTTATATCTGCCACCTAATAGCTTGTGTGATCTTGGGAGAATTACCTAGCATTTCTGAGCCCATTTCTTCGTCTATAAAATAGGAGTAACTGTACTACAATACACTACTCCATAAAAGGTATGTTTCATTTGAGACTATGTATAGCACAATAGTATCCATATACCCCATCCAATTCCAATCCCTGGTGAGGCTGAGAGTAGGAGGTAGATGAGAGAGGAGCTGGAGGCAGGAGAGGGCATGCACGGTGGGGGGTTAATATGAGAGGGACCAGGAGCCCTGGAGCCAGGGGAGCCCTGGAAGAGAATGAGGTTCCACGGTGTTCTCTCAGATATGACTCTTCTCTGCATATCTATCCTGAGCAAGGGGGAGGGGATGGATGAGAAGGAACCAGTGGGCAGAATGAGGGTTGAAGATGTGGGGAGGGGCTGTGTTAGAGGAATAGTAAGTGGGAAGGATGAGACCGGATGCAGGTAGATGATTAGCTTTCATCACCTCCCCCCAAAGCTAGAAAGAGAGCCTTAGGGAGCCATTTCTCACGTGGACAACGAAAGGCTGCTGGGTCGGGGGCAGAGCAGGGGTAGACAAGTCTCTCCCTCTGCAGGTGTTCATGTCCACCTTTCCTGGTTGGGACGCTGCCAGTGGGACGAACTCCAGTTCCAGGGATTTTATCCGCAAGGTCATAGAGTTGTCTGGGGGTGTGGCCTTCTCTACAGTAACATGACGCAGGTTCCCTCCAGTTGGATTTTTCCAATAACTCATTAAAGGCCCTCTGCTCAGCGAGACCCTGCTGCTGCCACCTCCATCACTCAGTACACGCATGCTGTGCCGGTCTACTCTGTCCTGGGCCAGGAAAAGCACAGCTTATGTCCTTTATGGAACCTTTTCTTAAAACCTAGCTCTGTGTCACCTGGCACCCATGTAACCCAAAGACCAAGTCCCAGAGCAGGGGACTCGAAGTGCGGGGCTCTCATCACCCTCTCGGCCTTGGAGCAGACCACAGCGTCCCCCTCGCTTTTTCTTCCCCACACCCACTGTGTGCTCCCTCCACTCGACTCAGACATCTGTTCCCCACCCACTCCTTCACCCCCCTCCCCTCCCGCCCCAGGCGGCCCCAGGCAATGTGGTCTGTCTGCACACCCTCCCGTCCCTGTCACCTGCAGCTGTCACTTTCCTGGCAGGCGGCCCCTGTGCCCAGCGAGCATCTCCAGTGCTGGGCGCTCGCTAGCTTCCAAGGCAGCAAGTCCATGCTTGGACAGCGCTGGGCTCAGTTCCCAGCACAAGCCCCATCTGCCTCCTAAGAGGATACGTCGGTCCCAGTCATGTCCTCTGGAGCACAGTAAGCAAGTTCACTCTATTTTCATGCAGCTTTTCTCTCAGACGGTGACGTCACAGTGATGTTCACTCATGCGTCCCCCACACCCAGTCCCTTTCCTCTCGTCTCCCTCCTCTGCCCTTCCCTCCATCCCAGGGACCTGTGCGCCCACTTCAGTTTCCTCCTCTCCCAGGTGAATGTCTCCCAAACAGCAACAAGCACCCTCTCCCTATGGACAGTGGCTTGGACAGTGCTCACTACTTAACCTGGCATTTAAGGTCTTCTTTCTTCTGCCTCTACTGTTATATACAATTGCTTCCTCAGACGGAGTCACTAGCTCAAGCAAACCAGTGACATGCACTGGCATCAGAACTTCCCACCAGGCCTCCGCCTCTGGGGTCCAGTCTCCAGCCTTTGTCCTCCCTCCTCCATCCTGTGTGGTCCTTGGAGGGCTGTCTACGGGGGCTCTGGAAGGATCGCCTCCAGCTGCAGAACCCAGTCCTCGGCGCTCGGCTTTGCAAACGCTGTCTGTTTTTGACGAGTCCAATGGTAGGTTCTCAGCAAACTGCTTTATCCCCCCCACACCCTTTGGAGGTGGGCGCTCCAACTCTGAGTTTTGAGAACAATGATGTGATAAACCCAGCTGCCAGGGCTCCGAGTCTCTTCCCCATTTTCTCCAAACGTTCCTCCTAACGGCATGCGTCGGGCTTGTTCTTCCTGCAGCCTGTGCAGACCACTCAGAGCGCACACTGTGGCCTGACCAGTGTTGGTACCGGGAAACCGTGTTCCCCTGGGCCAAGGGATGCAGTGGGTTATGATGAAACAATGTGGCCACTGGCAGTGGCGCACTCAGGTTCCCAGATATCTGATTAGTGCTTGAGTTCTTTACGTCTTAACAATGAGTCCTCAAGTTCTTCGGAGAAAACTCTTCCAGGATTGCTCGGGAGTGGTCACTACCTCCCTTGGCCATTCATTTTTTAAAAACGGTGTCACCCTGGTTGGTATGGGTCAGTTAGTCGGAGTGTTGTCCCACACACTAAAAGGTGACAGGTTCAATTCCTGGTCAGGGCACATACCTAGGTTGCAGGTTTGATCCCTAATCCTAACCCTAACCCCAAATTCTAGTGACAGCAAATTATTAAAATCTGAATTTCTAAGCAGTGGAGAGTTCTTAAATATTAGCAATTCCTCTCATCAGCCTGGTGGCATCTCTAAAATGGGCTTTCTTTTCATACTGCCCTGTCCCCCAACCCAAACGTAAGTCTAAGCGATCCATGGCTCTGCCCCCAGGAGGCCCATGCCCCTCCCAAGGCACATTCCACAGACACCCCACATCTTTCCCTCACCCATTTCAGACTCTTCTTCACAAGTTCTGAAGTTGGTCAGCATATACTCAGCCCCTTGGTCGACGCAAAGAACACCACAGGTGTGAGCAGTTTACACAGACTTTATTTTTCGCCCACTGAGCACAGGAAAGTCTGGGCAGACCTAGGCGTTGCATCACCTCCCCTGGTTCCCAGACAGACTGTGAGACTTGGTGGTATGGGAGAGGGGTCCTAGTCCTGCCACAGATTGCTATGGGGTTATCACAACGACATATGATTCCTGGTTCTATTTACATCATGGAGTGTAGAGAGGGTACATTTCTTACACTAAAAATATATACTTTGGAATCTCTAAAACAAAAATATCTCTATCTCTACATGAAACCTACTAGAAAGAAGAACATAGAAAACAGGGAAATGTACCAGCACCTCAAGTGGTCCCCTCCCATGGGAAGGTTGCTCTGCTCTCCACCCGACACCCTTAGTTTGGGAGGGCAGCCATATCTGACCATCAGACAGACAAATACAGGTAAACAAGAGGAAGGCTCGTCATCTTGGAAGAGTGAATAGGGGAGAAAGGAGTGAGGAGGAGGATTTTGGCCTCTTGCAAAAGGAGTAATTGCACATTCAGTTTGGTACTTCTGTTTCCAACATTATTGCATGTGTGAGAAACCTGTGTGTTGGCGTCAATTGCAAAACTGCTAAGAGAAGCCCTAGCTCTGCTGATTTCGGCTGGGCTCAGAACAGTGCTGTGGGTGGGTTCTCTCTCTCAGGAAATATTAATGCCATCAGCTAGAAGACAAAGCTCTGTATTCTCCGGAGCCGAAAGTGGGTTAGGTTAAAGAAGAGTGTTGTTCCTTTTCAGAAGGATTAGAAACCATTCCATTCCCTTTGAGCACAGAATCTCCTACAAGAATTAGGCCTATAGATGAATCATTCCACCTTCTGGATTTTCCTAGATTTTCCTCCTGAAAAGATTCACAGAATTCTCCTTCCCTCTTTTCATGTTTCAAGCAGTGATGGATAGCATAACTCCATATCTCTTTTGGTTATGAAATAAGCCTCCTTTCTAGTAAAGAAATGTTAACTGAGTCAACTGTCCATTGATGTAAGAGACCAAGGGTACCAAGAATCATAAAGAAAAGCCATGGATGGGTAACTAAGTTGATTTAGTATTATCCTAATACGCCAAGGTTGTGGGCTCAATCCCTGGTCAGAGCACTTACAAGAAGCAACCAATGAATGCATATATAAGTGGAACAACAAATGGAGGGTTTTCTCTTTCTCTTGCTCTCTTACCCTTCCTCTCTCTCTCTAGAATCAATCAATAAAATCTTTTTTAAAAAAATCATAAAGAATTGGTTTGGTAGAAAAATCACTTCTATTTGGTTTTAGAATGTCTTTTTCTATTTATACTGAAATATGGATGAGCTTGAAAGCTTGAGAATCCATAATCCCTCATCCTAAATAAGAAAAATAACCATAATGTCTCCTATGCAAGAAGCCCCAAACCTCCTCACCTCTCTCACTAGCCCCAAAACTGGTGGTGGTTTTTAGAACCTCTTACCAAGAACTTCTTCTCTCCACGGAGAACTTGAAAGGCTGAGGAAAAGGCAGAAAGGAGAGGAAAGGATGCTTGAAAAAGGTGAGTTAGTAAAAGGGGTAGAACTTGGATGACCTGGCCAGCCACGACCCGCAGGAAGGCCTCCTACCTCAAGGGAGGCCCGGCAGCTAGAAAGAACGTTCCCTGCAGGGCTGCTGAGTGTCCGGCCAGGTGTGACTTGGAAACTTGAGAAGTCCAAGGAAAATGCAGTAACTAACTAGCAAACACTGGTGAGGTCCCAGGAGAAGGTGCTAACTCTCTTACAAAAGAAGATGTTTAGAGAAGCTGTAAAGTAGCAGAGAGAACATCCCGGATAGTACGTCTGACACACGCACGTTATAAGGAAAGCTAGGGGACCCAGGGTCAGGTCTCCTCCTATGCTTCAGGAAATCGTGGTGTCTCAGAACATGGACATTGAAAACAATGGAGAAGATTCAGGGAGAACTGCTGACTCCTCTACTAAAAGGAGAGTCTGGAGTTGAGCAGGTAGAAAGTAAAGCAGAACTGGGGATTGTCTGTTTGGGATGACTAGAAACCACAGATTCCTAGAATCACTGACCTCTTGAAGGTCACAGTGGTCATAGCCTGAGACATCAACCAAGCCTGACACTTAGCACATACCAGATTTTTTCAAACATTTATGACTGGCCAGTGTGGCTCAGTTGGTAAAGCATCGTCCTGTGTCCCTGTCAGGGCACATGCCCAGGTTGCAGGTTCCGTCCCTGGTTGGGGTGTGTGCAGGAGGCAACCAATAGATGTTTCTCTCTTGCATCAATGTTTCTTTTCCTCTTTCTCCCTCTCCCTCCCTCTCTCTCTAAAATCAACAGAAACATTTTTTGAAAAAACATTTTTTAATGATTTAAAAGCCAGTCACATCCCAGACAAAGAGAAATAGCAAATGTTCACACTGTCTTTTGGAAATGTATGGCTCACTACCCCTCTATCCTAAAGGCAAAGTTCTCTGAATAAGGAGACAGGGATAGGAGCTGTATGTGATAAAGGCCAGATCTCCTGATTATTCCATCATCAGAAGTCTGAAATCATATATAGCCTCAAAGAGCTAGCCTGCATTTTATGCAACCAAACGCATTTGGCAACTTCACAGCAATATTTCTGCTGGTCTGCACCTTCTCTCCAGACCCTCCCTAGAAGTCATGGGCTAGGAAGTAGCACACCCTCTTAGCAATGCCAATTCTTCCTTCCCCCTTAGAACCAAGATTCCACTCGTTATCACTTTCTTAAATCCCGGGCCTCTGTACGACCAGCCCACTGGTCTACCAACACTCAACTGAATTCTGCCCTTATCATAAAAGAGGTGACTGCTTCTCTGGCCGAAACACCCGGGCACAGGATTCACCTAACTACCTGCCTTGCTTCCCACCCCTAAGTCAGTTTCTCACCTTTTTCTACAGACTAACCAGTCTATGTTTGTCTTCGAGCTATTCTAGTGGAGAAGTCTGAGAGGGGAATCCATAGATGGGGGAATGATCATATTATTTTGATATCCCCACAGATTAGGTGCACAGGCTGACTAATAGCAGCAATGAAAGTTTATGGATAAGCACATATGCATATGCACACACACACACACACACACAATGCTGCTGCTGCTAGTTCACCTCCACTCCCAGTTTCCTATTCCACACACAGCTCAGTTTGACTCTGCCATCCCAGTCACCAGCCACAGACCTGAGCAAGGAAGCAGCCAGGACTGAGATTGAGTGTTTGGTGGAGCAGAGAAACAGAAGAGCGGTGTAGCAGAAATAAGTCTGGCTATTGTCTGAGAAAAATCTAGCGGCCTACAAGTATTGGCACAGCCTGCAAAAGCAGCTAAAGTTTCTAAGGCGCAGTAATCTGGGAGGGTCTGGTTTGGGACTCCAAAGTGCACACGTGGTCCTGTCACTGCTCTGCACAGTTAACAAAGGCAGGTTCCCTACTCTGAGGAAGCCTAGCAGACACCAAGTATCGCAAGACATCAGTGTATTAGAAGAGAGATTTTTCTGAGTGATATTGTCACCCAGTTTCATTGCACGAAGGGCTTTTCCCTGTTACATTTCTTACAACCACGCTGAGGCTAGGGAATAGGTGAAGCAGTCACCAACTTCCCTACGCAGAGGTGGCAGGTGAAGATGGGAGGGGCAAGATAGAGGGACAGCATAGGCAGGCGTATTCTCCAAAAACAAAGGTGAAAAAGAAGGCAGGTCAAGGAAGCAGCAGAGAGGAACAGGGTGAGCTAGCAGGAAAGCTTTTCCCTCTGACAGGTTGCCTTTTGACTTTTCTAGATTAGGTAGGTCGATGTAAATGGGCACAATTACTACATTTATCCTAAATGACACAATGTGAAGCGATGGCCCACAAAGATTTTAATGCCCGTGTAGTTCAAAGAATTCCTATTCCTGTCTGCACCACATGAAAGGAAGTCGAGGCTTCCTTGTAAGTAGAAAATCAGAAAAACCAGGAACAATTCCCACAACTCAAAGGGATATCATTTTAGCGTTTGAAAGCAGCGTGCCGTTCAGCTGACAGATCACATATATTGCTTGTTTATAGCAGGCATCCATTCTGAGTGGATGGTGTCCATCCTATGCCAGTTGTTAAATATTTTGAAAATCATCTGTGTAGTAAAATAACTGTGGCTCTAAGAGTTAGGAAAATATGAAAGAATTGCAGGATTCCTTTAATATCAAAGGTCCTTAGAGTAAGCCTAGAATACACTAATATATTTAAAAGTCTAAGGAATGCAAAATTCCATTAAGGTATGTAGCCAATGCTTCACCTATGGAAAGGCGAGCACACTGAGGGAACATCCCACTATACAAACATTTTCCAGGAAGGAAAACTAATATGATCGGATTCCTTGGGTGTTGACATGCTTGCTAGTCACATTCTGTGCACAAAGGAAGGGAAGATCTATACACACTGGAGCCCAAACCATTGATATTCGCTGCAACAGAGAAGAGAAAAAACTATAAATGTAGTTGTAAACTAAATAAAAGATTAATTTTACCACTTACAGTTCATTTCCCAATGTGGCTTTTTAGATCTGAGAGCCAGAACATTTGTCAACCAACAGAAATCCATGACAATGAAGAAACCACACGGCTAAAGGTGACTTGGGTCCATTGAGTTGATGGCGGTTCACTACTAAGGCAGCTAAGGAGACATTACATAAGCACTTGGCTATCTCCAGGAATGCAATCAAATGTGTCCTCAAGAGAGAGTAGCAAGACATGGATGTTTCTACAACATGGCCAATAAAAACACCTTCTCTCCTCTCCACTCACAAACAACTATTATCAAACCTTTCCCAGATATTTAGAAAGCAGACACTAGGACACATTTTCAGCTTAGGAAGCCCTTCCTAGTGTCTACACTAAATCTTTCTATAGCAATTTAAGTTCAGTCTCTAACTCTATCCTCAATGAAACCAAGAGAAGCTACTCGCCCTCACTTCTCATTATTGATTTTCTCCCAAGCCTTTTCCTGTCTAAGCTAAACAGCTCCAATGTCCTTCTTGGCTCTTTCATCATCCGAGGCTCTTGCTGAGTTATGCAAACTGCTGCTAGGGAACAATGAAGGTGCACCCAGGGCAGAGGAGTCTTCTTCCTGCAGTGGTGGGCACTGGCAATGCCCAGGCCGCTGACTCCTGGTAGCCAACCCTCCTGACAGCCTCTGACCAGCATCCCCCAGAGCAGGCATTCCAACCAAGGCCCAGGGCTGCCTAGGAGCCCACAGATACTATGGGACTAGAGAGCCTTCCTTTTTCTCTCTGTTCTGCTCCCACTTCCCTACCCCATCCTTTAGGAAAAGGAACCTCATTAACGGAATCCTCATGGCAGCACAGATCTATCTGGCTTGGCAGGCCAGCAGAGAGTTTCAGAGAAGATGGCAGGAAGATGGGAAGCTGGGTCTTCAATAGTGGCAGTTTTGACGAGAAAGAGAAGGAAGAGGAGAAGTACCAGCAGGAGGTGGTCTTCTGCTTCCACGTTTCCATCTGGCTCTGGTATGGGGAGAGCTGGATGCCCTCCAACACACACCATGAATAACTGAATGCTTCGCCATGGCTTGGACGTGACCAAGGACAGGGCCAGACTTGGTCTTGCTTCTTCTCTGAGAAATTTGCCATCTTCTCTGTAACCAGAACTTCCCTGAGGCATCTTATGGCCCAAATCTTCCATCCGGCAAAGATTTCTAGTTGAAGAGACTGAATAAAAGTGTTACAATTAGACAAAAAGGGAACACGTGAGTCATTCCTGCTTTTAACACAATACTTTTGAAGATGTCACCACAATTTGGATCTGGCTATATTTTAAGTCCATTTACAAGTAGACTAATTCTCAACTAAAAATAACCATATGCGTTATACATTTCAACAGCTGCCTGGATTTTCCTCTGAAGGAAACAAGATTCTACATTTCACCCACATTCAGCACAGATTTATTTTAACCCACTCGATGAAGAAATAACCAGATTCTCCTCAGAGCAGCCTTCTGAGTGCAGCAGTCAGTACTATTCCCATTTTCCTGCCCAGTAAACTGAAAGCCAGAAACAGTGGCCTGCCAGATTGCACATGGAAGAATAACTAAGCCAGGTCTCCTCCTTGCTACCCTACTGCTTTGTTGTTGTTTTTTATCAACTAGAAAAGTTAATAAAACCTAAGAGCTTCCCATCAGTTATCTGCCTACTTAAACCTTAGTGGTGTTTGGACTAAATTATTCCATTTGGGTGCATAGCCTACCTCACTGTAGGCAAAGACACCTCAAGACCTTCCAGTTTCTCCATTAACCTGATAAAATTTGATCTATGCTATTGGCAAATGATACACCGAATTTAGTTTCCAAAATAAGAAAACAGCTGCACTTCAATATTTTAAAATCTTTACTTGGCAATAATTCTCATTATGGAATTGTATCAATACTATCAACACTATCTAAATATTTTAGTAATTTCCCAATTTGTGTGGTTGCAGTAACCGGAGAAATGCTCTATAGATTTTGAAATGGGGACTAGAAAGAAGATTAAGGGAACTAAATAGATAAAGCAAACTTACAACCCCAAATAACTCCATCCTGACTTTGGGCCTGTGTAAGTGGTCAGCTCAAAACAGCTTATCTGTTCAACTAGTTAGAAAACATTTTTACTTAGGCTTAGTTATTCTTACAGTCATTCTCGTGGGGTTAGTAGCAATCCTAGAAGGGATATTTGTTAGACAAATTCAATTTTACAAATAAAATAACTTTTACTTGCAACATGATTGCTATTTTTAAAAGCCATAAATAAATAAAAATCAGCAATTATAGTTCTCTTTACCTCTTTTCCTTTGTATTTCCAGGATTCATACTGAGAGCTTTCCAGACTGTGGTTTTAGGCATTTCATCAGATATATTAATCTCAGAGGGGTCACATCTGAAACGAATACTTAGGACAGTAAATGTCAGACATACAAATAAGATACACATCTCAAGTCTATAATGACCACCCCTCCCCCCACTAAAGGGAAAAGATTAGGTCTGAAGGAGCTCAGCGAACAGCTCTTAGGAGGACTGGGATCCAGATGGTCGGGATGTAGAGAAGCACGGTGACCTAGAAGGTGCTGGCTGCTGAGGGCTGAGCTGATGTGCCAGGTGGTGGCCAGTCCTGCCCTCCCCCCCGCCCCCCCCAGTTCTGCACTCCTACGAGAGGCCCCTCTGGGGAAGCTGATCTCGGTGCTGTAATGCCAATGGTGGTAGCATCAGCTCCCACTTACTGAGCGCTGGCTGTACCAGCCACAGGGCTAAGCACGCTTCATTCATTTTCTCACTTACTTGGCCAAATGTTTTTCATTTGTAGTTAACAAAGGACGTTCATATTATCTTAACTGTCACAGATTCGGAGATTATTAACATCCTTATTTGAAGGTACAGAAACCAAAGCTCCCAGGGCTAATTGACCATCCAAGGTCAAATGTCAGTAAGTGGAGAATCAGGACCTTGAATCCAGTCCTTGGTTTCCTAGAACCCCAGAGTACTCTGAAGTTTCTACAAGCCAAACGGCCTCCTTTCTAAAGGCCAAAAGAGCAGGCAGTATCCTAATAGAGGAAGAACACTGCTCCTACTTTGCTGCCAAAGAATTCAAAGCCCATGGCTCCTTCTAGAACAACCTTCTAGAAAGTTTATTAAGGTCCAAAGACTCCATTCTTCTGGAATCAGTAAAAAAAAAAAAGTCAAACTCATAGTAACAGAGAGTAGAACGTGATTATAAGAGGCTGGGAGAGGGGGGAAAGGGAAGATGTTGATCAAAGAGTGCCAACTTTCAGTTATAAGACAAATAAATTCTGAAGACCTATGAACATCCTGGTGACCATAGTTAATTATAATGCATTGTACATTTGAAATGTGCTAAGAAAGTGGATCTCAAGTATTCTCAACACACACAAAAGAATGTTAACTACAGGCGGTGATGCATATGTTATTAGTTTGATTGTAGTAATCATTTCACAATATATACATATATCAAAATATTACACTGTATATCTTAAATATGTACTATTTTTATTTGTCAAAAATAAATATATTTTAAAAATTTAAATGTTCAAAGAAAAGACTTTCCTCACTTCCCCCTCTGTATAAACCACAATAAATCCAATGATTCAGCAATATATTATCCAGGATCTAGATGACCCAGATCCCCTCTCTTCCTTTTCTGCCCCTTCCTGACCTCTGGGCTTCTTTCAGCTGCGTATCTCTCGTCCAGAGTGGAAACAAAATGCCAGGAGTGAAACCACAAATGGACCCATTTAGCTTCCTGTGACTTGTGGTGAGCAATAGCTTCAATAGAGAAAGGGGCTGATATCACTGGCAGAAGGCAGGCATTTCTGTGACCCCAGTTCAGTTCATGGGAGTGTAAATGTCACGAGCCACGCTGGAATGGGCTGTTTCTGCCCATCCCAAAAGGCTCGCCTAACTGTGGGAAGTTCATGCCCACCAGGCTGAGAACTCTCTGAAAACAGAGACCACATCCTATTCATCTTTGAAAAGTAACCGAGGAAGGCAGAAGAAACACTGGGTTGAGGAGTACAAAGACCAGGGTTTGAATCTTAAGCTTCCTACTTAGCAGCATTGTGATCTTGGGCAAATTACCTAAGACCCTCCAAGCCCCGGCTTCTTCACTGTGCAAATGTGGACAAAGAGGCTCATAGCAGAAGGTTGTTGTGAAGACTAAATGAGAGCACACGGCAAGTCTTGTAGCGCCGTCCTGGCACAGAGGAGATCTCCATGCACGGGCTCCCCCAGCTCTAGCCTCCCCGTGATTCCCAGCACTAGTCTAGGGCGTCACACATGGCACGTACTCTGTAAGCCATGAAAGGAAAAGGTGTTTTCACATTTTCAAACAGGGAGGCAGGCTGAGTGCTGGCTTTTCATGCCAGCAACTACAACTGTGACCCCACCCGAGACACACACACACACACACACACACACACACACCCAGAACATTTACAGAACAATCAAAACAGTCAACATCTTGTCATTCTACCTGAAACTGTTGTTCTTTCCAGTACTACTTAGTAACTTCCTGCTCTCTAAGGGGAACTTGTCTCTCTCCATTTCTATCATTTTCTCAGCCTCCTGGAAGAAAAGAAGACATTATTATGTCTTGTAAAGTAAAAGTATCAAGTAAACTCTAAGTCTATACCAGTCCATTTTTTTCTATCACCGAATTTCTACATAATTTTTCTCACATTTACTATAAAAAGGTATAATTATGTTCTTTCCTACACTTGACTTATCACAAAAAGAAAGACAACTAAATATTTATATCTATGGAATAGTATTTTTAAAAAAATCCTGACTCTGAGGATTTAAACTATCAATTTCCTAGAAACAGAGGGGACAAACATGTTAAATGACACCAAGGACACATTTAATAAAATCTAAATGGTGGGGAACCCTATAGGTCAAAGACCCAATTTCTTCAACAAAAATTAAAAAGGATAGAAGGGTAACTCCTAAAGAGATTTAAGAAAAATATCAACCAACTGCAATATATGGATCATATTTAGATCCTGATTCAAACATATCTATATATATAAAAGCCCAAGGGACCATTATGACTGGTTGCCTGGTCGCTATGACACCCACTGACCACCAGGGGGCAGACGCTCAATGCAGGAGCTGCCCCCTGGTGGTCAGTGTGCTCCCACAGCCAACCTCCTGCCATTGGCCAACCTCCTGCAGTCCCTCCCCCCGGCTGGCTGGCCCCAATCGGGACTGGGTGAGATGGCCCCAATGGCTGGCCAGGCCAAAGGACCCCACCCATGCACGAATTTCTGCACCAGGCCTCTAGTTATTAAAATAATAATAAGGCAACTGGGAGAAATATATACTGAATATTCTTTCTACTTTTGTATATGTTTGAAATGTTCCATAATAAAATGTTTTCTTAGAAACAATTTAATTAATACAAAGGAAATAATTATAGAGAAAAATATGTACAAAGATGTTTAATTAGTATAATTAATAATAAAACCTAAAACAACTATAAACTTAAACAAAGGAAGAATGTTTATATTAATTATTAGATAATAATATTATAGAATACTAGAGGCCCGGAGCACAAATTTGTGCACTGGTGGGATCCGGCTGACCCACCTCCAATGGGGGCCATCGAGGGCAGGATGGCTGGAGTGAGGGGCCACGGGCAGGGCCAGTCAGGGCGAGTGGTCTCAAGCAATTTGCCAGCCAGCCCTGGCCCCGATCGGGGTTGGGGGGGCCCCCTCAGGGGCAGGGCCAGCTGGGGGGGGAGGGGCATGGGTGGTTTGCCGGTCAGCTCAGCCCCAAATTGGGGTGGGGGTGCCCGCTCAGGGGCAGGGCCGGCCGGGGGGCTGCAGGCGTTCCAGTCGTTCTGCTGTTCAGTTGATTTGCATATTACCCTTTTATTATATAAGGATTATGCAGCCATTAAAAGAATAAATAGGAACCCTTGTTGGTGTGCTCAGTGGTTAGGGCATCAGCCTGCACAATGAAGGGTCACGGGTTCGATTCCTAGTCAAGGGCACATATCTGGGGTTGCAGGTTCGATTCCCAGCCCCAGTTGGGGCGCATGCAGGAGGCAATCAATTGATGTGTGTGTGTATGTGTGTGTGTCTCCCTCCTTCCACTCTCTCTAAAAATTAATGGAAAAAATATCCTCGGATAAGGATTAACAACCACAATAAAGAATCAAATATATGTACTGTATGGACACACAGAAACATGAGAATGTCATAAAATCAAGGTAAGGGGGGAAATCAGAATATATAATAGTCCCCCCTCCCCAGAAATATATAATTATTACACTTATATGAAAACTATGTTAAGGATTTAAAGAGAACATAAAGAAATGACCATAAATGTTGAATGCTAACATGAAATTCTGGGGTGAAATCTTCATTTCCTTCATTTGATTTAGTTTTAAAAATAATTTATAAAGAATTTTTGTTAAGTAAGAATATGTTTAGTAGCCACCTTATACTTAATATCCAAAAGGCATCCCTTGATTTTCCTCTCAAACCTGCTATTTCCAGGTCTTCCCCATCTTAATAAATAGCACAGCCATTCATCTAATTGTTCCTCCAAAAATCTAAGTCTTGTCCTTCATTCCTCTCCCACCCGTCCTCACTATAATTAGCAAAACCTGTCAGCTCTATCTTCAAAATAAGTCCCCAATCCAGCCATTTTCACCAACTCTCCCTTAGCCTAAGCCAGTGCTCAGCAAACTGTGGCTCTCGAGCTACATGCGGCTCTTTGGCCCCTTTAGTGTGGCTCTTCCACAAAATACCAACTTCTGCACATGGGCCACGAAGTTTCAATCGCACTGTACGTGCATGCCCGTACAGTGACACCAAGAACACATTTAATAAAATACCGACTAAGTCAGGATCTAAATATGATCCACATATTGCAATTGGTTGATATATAGCCAAAGGAAATGAAATCACTATCTTGAAGTGATAGCTGTACCCCATGTTTATTGCAGCATTATTTATAATAGCTAAGATATGGAAACAACCTAAGAGACCATCAATGGATGAGTGGATAAAGGTTATTATACTCACATACACTGGAATATTAACTAGCCATAAAAAGGAAATCCTGCCATTTGCAACAATGTGAATGAATCTTGAGGGCATTATGCTAAGTGAAATAAGTCAGACAGAGAAAGACAAATACTGTATAATCTCACTTACATGTGGAATATAAAAAACCTGGAGTCATAGAAACAGAACACATTGGTGGTTACCAGGGGTTGGAGGTGGGGTAGGGGAAATGGGTGAAGGTAGTCAAAGTGTACAGACTTTCAGTTATAAGATGAATAAATTTTTCTGGGGATATAATGTACAGCATGATGACTATATTTAACAATACGTAAAAATTGTATATTTGAAAATTGCTGAGAGAGTAGATTTAAAAGTTCTCACCACAAAAAATAATTGTGACTATGTGATAGATGTATTAACTAATGCTATTGTGGCAGTCATTTTGCTATATATATATATATCAAATCATTACATAGTACTAGAGGCCCAGTGCACGACATTCGTGCACTTGGGGGGTCCCTCAGCCCAGCCTGCACACTCTCGCAGTCTGGGACGCCTCGGGGGATGTCCGCCTTCCTGCTTCAGGAGGACATCCCCCCAAGGTGTCCTTAGCACTGCCTCGGAGGCGGGGGTAGCGCTCGCCAGCCATAAGCTGGCTCTGGCTGAGTGCACTGACCACGAGGGGGCAGCTCCTGCGTTGAGTGTCTGCCCCCTGGTGGCCAGTGAGCATCATAACGACCAGTCATTCCACCATTTGGTTGATTTGCATATTAGGGTTTTATTCTATAGGATACCATAAACTTATACAATGCTATATGTCAATTATATCTCAATAAAAGTGGAAAAAATACGAAGATTTTAAAAATTCAAGATATTTTTTAAAAGTCCTTTTAAAAGGCTTTGCCAAGGACACTATTTCAGACACTAACTGTACTTGGAAACACTTTCCCATTCATTCAGTTCTTGGTCTGATATTTTGATTTTCATTCTGTTACATATCCTTTCTTTGCATGGAGAGTCCACTGATTGAGGGCCCATTGTGTGGGTGGCAGATGCCAAGCGCTGAGGGAAATGAGGAAGGACAGAAAGCCCTATGCAAGTTAACTTTGCATGGTGCCAACCACAGCATCATCTGCAATTAGGTACATAAAAAATACTCTCAGAAAACGATGGGTTTTGTATACTTGTCAAATTAGACCTTTGGGGAGAACATGACCCATTAGATCTGATATAAGAGCAGATTCTATGTTCATATTCTAAATGTGAACCTGGTGAATAGACTAGATAAACAAAGAAAAAAACAACTGGTTATCCAATCCAAAAATGAAGGACAGACAGGGACAAGAGTCCTTAATCCTTTCTCAGCTGAGAACAGCTCTGGAAGAATCTTCCCAGCTCCTAAATCTGACACTTGGGATTCCAGACATGCTGACTTTTCATGGGGCCCTGCCCATGTCCTGTAATGTGAGGCTGCCCGAAGGTGTACAGTTGGTGCAAGAACCCTGACCTCTTCCTCCTTGGCCTTCTGTTTGGCATCATCCAACTTCTTCTTTTTGCTTTCAGGCATGAGATCATCTAACCAGCTCAGCTCTCGCTTCGAGAAACAGAGATCCATGACTTTCCTGACAAAGACCAAGGCCAAAACCTGAAGAAAAGTTAAGGAAGTGAATTAAAGGGACTCATTTACTTCCTGGAATTAAAAGCACAATCTTATTTTCACAGCTGAATAGGGCATTTCATGCAAAATCAAACTCATGATAATCATTATAGTTGCCTTTTATTGACTGCCCTCTTTGTACCAGAACTAAGGTGTTTGATATACAATATTTTACTTAACTGTCAGAAGTGTCTGAAGTGGTAGATATGCACTATTTTGAGCCACTGGGAGAGAGGAATAGGTTGGAGAGCAATTAATTGAATTCCCTCATTAAAAAGAGAAAACTCTTCATTTGCAGATGGCCCTAAGACCTACTTTCCCTGGCTTCGCAGGAAGGGCAGCCTGGAAGCACGGGGAACATGGCCACAGCGGGTCCAGCACAGCCCAAGCATGCTCACCATGGGTGAGGGGACCTTGAAGGACTATCTGGATCCCTCCAATCCTTTGCCTATGTATTTTCCCCACAAATCCTTGCTTTATGCCCTGCATCATGGATCTGTAGTGGTTTTTGTCTTTGTGCTCTGGTCTGGTCTAATACTCATTTTATAAACGGAAAACTGAGGCCCAGGGAGAGAAAGTAACTTGCCTAAAATCTGACGGCTGATCGCCTTAATAGAAACAGCTCAGGGTGCCTCATTAGCTGCTCCATTTTTTTCCCATAAGGGCCTCTTCAGCCAAAGGAGAGCAAATAGCCCAGAATGACCTGCCTGGATTGAATGAGGCTCACCAGCTACCTCTGGTGGATGGACAAAGAATGAGGCAAATCGAGCTTACGAAATTCCACCACATTTCTCCTCAATTTCTCCGACTACTTTCCTAATCGATCCAAAATTGATAGTATCCCTTCCAGGAGTTGTCAGGAATTTGCTACTTTTTAAAACCGAACACTCAACCCCTGAACATAACACCCAAATGTAGAACCCTACAGACATTCTGGCAAAATTGAGGAGCCCATCAGGAGAGGATATATCTAGAAGCCTAGAGAAAAAGAACCACCCCCCTCTAGTTTCCTAACCCTTGAATATTCTCCCAGTAAGACAGAGTTCAAAAGTAACTAAACAAGTACCAAACATTGCCTTTTCTCTCTAGAGGCCCACCCTTTAATTAACTTTCAAACGGCCCATTGAATTCTCAGATTCCGCATGACACAGAGGGAGCCAGAGAGAAGGCATCAAGAGGAGGCAATGGAACAGTCAGGTGGCAAGAATTTCATCACCACCCTAGATTTAGAAAACAGCTTGTCACCTGTTGCACCACACAGTTCCCAAGACTGTCCCAGTCACTTAGTGTTAGAACAACCTCTTCCTATCTCCCAGTGGCTCAAAACAGTGCATTTCTACCACTTTAGAAACTTCTAATTGCATTAAATTATAAATTGGAACTCTACTGCTTTGAAGTAATATGCAAATTATTGCAAACATTAAGAATCCTTTCCATGTCAGATTCACACAAAAAAGTAAGGAAGGGGGAGGGAAGAAGGAAGAAACAACAGGCAGACTGGTAACCTGGAAAATAAACATGGCAGACTGTTGCACACATGTACCCACACCTCAAGGTCCCCAAAATGCTGCTGCTCCTACAAAGACCAACCAAAACATAAAACCTCACCATCAATTGGTATTAATATCCAGATTTTATAAAGAACTCCTAAAAAAACAAACAACCCAATTAAAAAAATGGGCAAATAACGTGAATAGGCATTTCTCCAAATAAAATATACAAATAGCCAATAAGCACATGAAAAGATGCTCAACATCACTAGTCATTAGGGAAATACAAATAAAAACTACAATGAGATACCACTTCACACCCATTAAGATGGCTGTTATTTTTTTAAAATGTATTTTTATTGATTTTAGAGATGAAGGGAGAGGGAGAGAGAGAAACATCAATGAAGAAAGAGAATCATTAATCGGCTGCCTCCTGCATGTCCCCCTCCCCCTCACTGGGGATCGAACCAGCAATGTGCCCTTGACCAGAATCGAACCTGGAACCCTTCAGTCCACAGGCCGACGTTTTATGCACTGAGCTAAACCAGCTAAGGCAGGATGGCTGTTATTTAAAAAAAATCCCCAAAACAGAAAATAAATGTTGGCAAAGATGTGGGAAAATAAAATCCTGTGCACTCCTGGTAGAAATGTAAAATGGTGCAACCATTTCATGACAGGTCCTCAAAAAGTTAAAAATGGAAGTGCCATAGGACCCAGAAATCCCACTTCTTGGTATTTATCCAAAAGAACTGAAAGCAGGGACACAAACAGGCATTTGTTTCGTTATCATTATTCACATAGTCAAAGTACTATTCACAATAGCCAAAAGGTGGAAGCAATCCAAGTGTCTGTTGATAAATGAATAGATAAATAAAATGTGGTCTATATCATAATGGAATACTATTCATTTTTTAAAAAGGAAGGAAATTCTCACACATGTTACAACATGGATGAATCTTGAAGACATTGTAAGTGAAATAAACAAATTACACAAGGACAAATACTACAGGATTTCACTCATATGAGGTACCTAGAGTTATATTTTGCCCAAAGTCAAATGCAGAGACAGAAAGTAGAATGGTGGTTACCAAGGGCTAGTGGGAGAAAGGAATGGGGAGTTATTGTTTCATGGTACAGAGTTTCCGTTGTGCAAGATGAAAAAAGTTATGGAGGTGTATGGTGGCACTGTAAATGTACTTAAAAATTAAGATGGTAATTTGTATGTTATGTATATTTTATCACAAATTTAAAAATAAGTAATAATTTTTTAAAAACTCACCATCATTGGAAAGACAATGGCAGCTGGAGATGCCTTGATGACCCACAGCAGGACCAGGCAGGTGAGCTGGATGAGGGTGAAGAGGTGCACTTTGCGTAGCGGCACGTGCCGGAGGTAAATGAAATCTGGCTGATGCTTTGCAGGCATCCCGAAGAGCTTCAGCCGATCAAAGAACTGAAAGAAGAGGACTGGCATTTATTTTCAGGAGGTTTCTCTGGGCCAGAAACCTCTTAAGCAAATTCCAGTCTCTTACATCACCTGCTCTGAAAGGCAGGCAATAGCCATTTCCACTGGACAAAAATGGAAACTGAGTCTCAGAATAGGCAATTTGGCCAAGGTTGGTAAATGACGGTGTCAAATTTAAAATTCATCTTTTTCAATTCTAGGTTCAAATTCCTTTTTCCTACCCCACACGGTGGCTCCTGAGAAAGCTCTTTCTCAGGGAGTGTTGAAATAAAATAAGGCAATTGCATCTTTCTATTATCAAAACCAAATCTCTTCCTGGCTATTGGAGGAGTTTGGAGATTCTCATTATTATTTATAGTAAAAATATAAAATGAAACCTCATAACATTCTGGATATAGAAAGTATGACTATTTTTATATTATAAAATGAAAAAAGGGCCCAGAGAGATTAAATAACCTGTCCACAGTCATATTACAATTCAGTATATAAAAAAGACCACTGGACATTCCATAAAACAAAGAGGAACCAGCCACCAATAGTAGAAGCAGCTAAGTCATTACATCATCTGTGGTAATCAGTGACAAGCTCCGGAGTTTCTCTGTTCAAAGGACTCAGGGGGATTAGTGATAGATGGGAATTGGCAGAGTGTGCCAGGAAGTACTATTTGCTTACGTGGAGCAGCTCCCACTATGCCCCAATCTCTTTACAAAGTGCCCCAGTTAAACCCCTCTCACACTTTAGCCTGGCACTAAAACTAGCACTGTCCATGTGTGGTTCTTGACCAACCTTTTATATCTAAGTTTACCAGCACCTATTATTTAATGTGTGCCTAATAATCATCTGTTGAAAACTATAACAAATGATTGGAACCATGACATCAAGCCAGGCTACTCTGTAAGTCCCTGTACCCTCATGCCAACATGGTTGTATTTTGCCCAAAGCCCAAGGAAATGTCTAAAATAGTTTAACCAGCAAGACTAGGGAAAGGTTTCTCAAGAACTAATTTGTGCTGGAGCTGTCTCCCCCCCGCCCTCCCTCCTGGTCAGGACAAGTGAGCTCACAGTGAGAAGACGGTGCCCTGGCTGCGCCATACAGTACCTGAATTCCCTGCAGTGAAGAGACGCCCATGTAGAGGAAGACTCCATAGAGTACCGGCATCGGGATGAACTGCACACAAAGGGCAGAGAGACCGAGATTACACTTGGTATCAGCACACTCAAGACTATAACAACTTTTAAGTCTCCAAGGGGAAAGTAAAGTCACAAAATCACAACATCAACAACACATTCGTTTCTGCTGCCTTTTCATGATGTAGAAGTAGAGGCAAAACAAGCTGCCTATGATAAAAACTCTTGTTCTGAAATGAAATGATCACACATAAGTGTAACATGGTCCTGGTTAAATCATAGGCCTCATGTCTTACCCGTATTTGGCTCTTTCTCCTCTGTGGGGATGGACACACACACACACACACTTTTTTTTTTACTAGTGTGAGGAAAAGTGTATTTTTTTCATTTTTTAAATGTTATTTTTTAATAATAGTTGACATTTAATATTGTTTTATATTAGTTTCAGGTTTACAGAATAGTGGTTAGACAATTATATATTTTATGAAGTGATTCCCTTGATAATTTTAGTACCCACCTGGCACCATATATAGCAGTGATGGTGAACCTATGACACGCGTGTCAGAGGTGACACGTGAACTCATTTTTTTGGTTTCTTTGTTAAATGGCATTTAAATATATAAAATAAATATCAAAAATATAAGTCTTTGTTTTACTATGGTTGCAAATATCAAAAAGTTTCTATATGTGACACTGACCAAAGTTAGGGTTTTTCAAAATGCTGACACGCCGAGCTCAAAAGGTTCGCCATCACTGATATATAGCATATGTAGTTATTACAATATTATTGGCTATATTCCCTATGCTGTACTTTTATATCCCCATGACTATTTTGTAACTACCATTTAGTAGTTCCTAATCCCTTCAGCTTTTTCTCCCTGCCCTCTCCAACCTCCACCCATCTGGCAATGCTCAGTTTATTCTCTGTATCTATGAGTCTATTTCTGTTTCATTTGCTCATTTATTTTGTTCTTTAGATTCTATATATATAAGTGAAATCATATCATATTAGTCTTTCTCTGTCCGACTTATTTTGCTTAGCATAACACGCTTTAGGTCCATCTCTGCTGTTGCAAATGGTAAAATTTCATTCATTTTTATGGCCAAGAAAGATTCATTTATATATATGTCCCACCGCTTTTTTATCCACTCATCTATTTTTTTTTTTAATTTTAATAATTTTTATTTCTTAAAGTATTACAAAAAGTATTACATATGTCTCCTTTTTTCCCCCCCTTGACATTCCCCCGGCCCCTACCCCCCGCCCCGTGTCTTGTGTCCATTGGTTAATCTTATATGCATGCATATCAGTCCTTCAGTTGGTCTCTTAATCCCCCCCCCCACCCTCCCCAGGCTTCCCACTGTAGTTTAACATTCTGTTCAATGTTGCTCTGCTTCTGTATCTACCCCTGTTCATCAGTCCATACTGGTCCCATTTATTTGTCCCAACCTCACTGGAGTAGTCTCAACCTCACCAGGGCCGTCTGAGCATCACCAGGGCCGTTTCAACCTCACCGGGGCCGTCCCTACCTCACGGGGGCCGTTTCAACCTCACCGGGGTCGTCCCTACCACACCGGGGCCGTTTCAACCTGACCGGGGTTGTCCCTACCACACCGGGGCCGTTTCAACCTGACCGGGGTTGTCCCTACCACACCGGGGCCGTTTCGATCTGACCAGGGTCATCCCTACCTCACAGGGGCCGTTTCAACCTCACCGGGGTCGTCCCTACCTCACGGGGGCCGTTTCAACCTCACCGGGGTTGTCCCTACCACACCGGGGCTGTTTCAACCTGACCGGGGTTGTCCCTACCACACCGGGGCCGTTTCGACCTGACTGGGGTCGTCCCTACCTCACGGGGGCCGTTTCAACCTCACCGGGGTCGTCCCTACCACACCGGGGCCGTTTCGACCTGACCAGGGTCGTCCCTACCTCACGGGGGCCGTTTCAACCTGACCGGGGTTGTCCCTACCACACCGGGGCCGTTTCGACCTGACCGGGGTCGTCCCTACCACACCGGGGCCGTTTTGACCTGACCGGGGTCGTCCCTACCTCACGGGGGCTGTTTAACCTCACCGGGGTCGTCCGTACCTCACGGGGGCCGTTTCAACCTCACCGGGGTTGTCCCTACCACACCGGGGCTGTTTCAACCTGACTGGGGTTGTCCCTACCACACCGGGGCCGTTTCGACCTGACTGGGGTCGTCCCTACCTCACGGGGGCTGTTTCAACCTGACCGGGGTTGTCCCTACCACACCGGGGCCGTTTCGACCTGACTGGGGTCGTCCCTACCTCACGGGGGCCGTTTCAACCTCACCGGGGTTGTCCCTACCACACCGGGGCTGTTTCGACCTGACCAGGGTCGTCCCTAACTCACGGGGGCTGTTTCAACCCCACCGGGGTCGTCCCTACCACACCGGGGCCGTTTCGACCTGACCAGGGTCGTCCCTACCTCACGGGGGCTGTTTCAACCTCACCGGGGTCGTCCCTACCACACCGGGGCCGTTTCGACCTGACCAGGGTCGTCCCTACCTCACGGGGGCCGTTTCAACCTCACCGGGGTCGTCCCTACCTCACGGGGGCCGTTTAAACCTCACCGGGGTCGTCCCTACCTCACGGGGGCTGTTTCAACCTCACCTGGGTCGTCCCTACCACACCGGGGCCGTTTCGACCTGACCAGGGTCGTCCCTACCACACCGGGGCCGTTTCGACCTGACCGGGGTCGTCCCTACCTCACGGGGGCTGTTTCAACCTCACCGGGGTCATCCCTACCACACCGGGGCCGTTTCGACCTGACCGGGGTCGTCCCTACCTCACGGGGGTGTTTCAACCTCACCGGGGTCGTCCCTACGTCACGGGGGCCGTTTCAACCTCACCGGGGTTGTCCCTACCACACCGGGGCTGTTTCAACCTGACCGGGGTTGTCCCTACCACACCGGGGCCGTTTCGACCTGACTAGGGTCGTCCCTACCTCACGGGGGCCGTTTCAACCTCACCGGGGTTGTCCCTACCACACCGGGGCTGTTTCGACCTGACCAGGGTCGTCCCTACCTCATGGGGGCTGTTTCAACCCCACCGGGGTCGTCCCTACCACACCGGGGCTGTTTCGACCTGACCAGGGTCGTCCCTACCTCATGGGGGCTGTTTCAACCTCACCGGGGTCGTCCCTACCACACCGGGGCCGTTTCGACCTGACCAGGGTCGTCCCTACCTCACGGGGGGCCGTTTCAACCTCACCGGGGTCGTCCCTACCTCACGGGGGCTGTTTCAACCTCACCGGGGTCGTCCCTACCTCACGGGGGCTGTTTCAACCTCACCTGGGTCGTCCCTACCACACCGGGGCAGTTTCGACCTGACCAGGGTCGTCCCTACCTCACGGGGGCTGTTTCAACCTCACCGGGGTCGTCCCTACCACACCGGGGCCGTTTCGACCTGACCAGGGTCGTCCCTACCACACCGGGGCCGTTTCGACCTGACCGGGGTCGTCCCTACCTCACGGGGGCCGTTTCAACCTCACCGGGGTTGTCCCTACCACACCGGGGCTGTTTCGACCTGACCAGGGTCGTCCCTACCTCATGGGGGCTGTTTCAACCCCACCGGGGTCGTCCCTACCACACCGGGGCCGTTTCGACCTGACCAGGGTCGTCCCTACCTCATGGGGGCTGTTTCAACCCCACCGGGGTCGTCCCTACCACACCGGGGCCGTTTCGACCTGACCAGGGTCGTCCCTACCTCACGGGGGCCGTTTCAACCTCACCGGGGTCGTCCCTACCTCACGGGGGCTGTTTCAACCTCACCGGGGTCGTCCCTACCTCACGGGGGCTGTTTCAACCTCACCTGGGTCGTCCCTACCACACCGGGGCAGTTTCGACCTGACCAGGGTCGTCCCTACCTCACGGGGGCTGTTTCAACCTCACCGGGGTCGTCCCTACCACACCGGGGCCGTTTCGACCTGACCAGGGTCGTCCCTACCACACCGGGGCCGTTTCGACCTGACCGGGGTCGTCCCTACCTCACGGGGGCTGTTTCAACCTCACCGGGGTCGTCCCTACCACACCGGGGCCGTTTCGACCTGACCAGGGTCGTCCCTACCTCACGGGGGCCGTTTCAACCTCACGGGGGTCGTCCCTACCACACCGGGGCCGTTTCGACCTGACTGGGGTCGTCCCTACCTCACGGGGGCTGTTTCAACCTGACCGGGGTTGTCCCTACCACACCGGGGCCCTTTCGACCTGACCGGGGTCGTCCCTACCTCACGGGGGCCGTTTCAACCTCACCGGGGTTGTCCCTACCACACCGGGGCTGTTTCGACCTGATCAGGGTCGTCCCTACCTCACGGGGGCTGTTTCAACCCCACCGGGGTCGTCCCTACCACACCGGGGCCGTTTCGACCTGATGAGGGTCGTCCCTACCTCACGGGGGCTGTTTCAACCTCACCGGGGTCGTCCCTACCACACCGGGGCCGTTTCGACCTGACCGGGGTCGTCCCTACCTCACGGGGGTGTTTCAACCTCACCGGGGTCGTCCCTACGTCACGGGGGCCGTTTCAACCTCACCGGGGTTGTCCCTACCACACCGGGGCTGTTTCAACCTGACCGGGGTTGTCCCTACCACACCGGGGCCGTTTCGACCTGACTGGGGTCGTCCCTACCACACCGGGGGCTGTTTCAACCTCACCGGGGTCGTCCCTACCACACCGGGGCCGTTTCGACCTGACCAGGGTCGTCCCTACCTCACGGGGGCCGTTTCAACCTCACCGGGGTCGTCCCTACCTCACGGGGGCCGTTTAAACCTCACCGGGGTCGTCCCTACCTCACGGGGGCCGTTTCAACCTCACCGGGGTTGTCCCTACCACACCGGGGCTGTTTCGACCTGACCAGGGTCGTCCCTACCTCACGGGGGCCGTTTCAACCTCACCGGGGTCGTCCCTACCTCACGGGGGCCGTTTAAACCTCACCGGGGTCGTCCCTACCTCACGGGGGCCGTTTCAACCTCACCGGGGTTGTCCCTACCACACCGGGGCTGTTTCGACCTGACCAGGGTCGTCCCTACCTCACGGGGGCTGTTTCAACCCCACCGGGGTCGTCCCTACCACACCGGGGCCGTTTCGACCTGACCAGGGTCGTCCCTACCTCATGGGGGCTGTTTCAACCTCACCGGGGTCGTCCCTACCACACCGGGGCCGTTTCGACCTGACCAGGGTCGTCCCTACCTCACGGGGGCCGTTTCAACCTCACCGGGGTCGTCCCTACCTCACGGGGGCCGTTTAAACCTCACCGGGGTCGTCCCTACCTCACGGGGGCTGTTTCAACCTCACCTGGGTCGTCCCTACCACACCGGGGCAGTTTCGACCTGACCAGGGTCGTCCCTACCTCACGGGGGCTGTTTCAACCTCACCGGGGTCGTCCCTACCACACCGGGGCCGTTTCGACCTGACCAGGGTCGTCCCTACCACACCGGGGCCGTTTCGACCTGACCGGGGTCGTCCCTACCTCACGGGGGCTGTTTCAACCTCACCGGGGTCGTCCCTACCACACCGGGGCCGTTTCGACCTGACCGGGGTCGTCCCTACCTCACGGGGGTGTTTCAACCTCACCGGGGTCGTCCCTACGTCACGGGGGCCGTTTCAACCTCACCGGGGTTGTCCCTACCACACCGGGGCTGTTTCAACCTGACCGGGGTTGTCCCTACCACACCGGGGCCGTTTCGACCTGACTGGGGTCGTCCCTACCACACCGGGGGCTGTTTCAACCTCACCGGGGTCGTCCCTACCACACCGGGGCCGTTTCGACCTGACCAGGGTCGTCCCTACCTCACAGGGTCCGTTTCAACCTCACCGGGGTCGTCCCTACCTCACGGGGGCTGTTTCAACCTCACCGGGGTTGTCCCTACCACACCGGGGCCGTTTCGACCTGACCGGGGTCGTCCCTACCTCATGGGGGCTGTTTCAACCTCACCGGGGTTGTCCCTACCACACCGGGGCCGTTTCGACCTGACCAGGGTCGTCCCTACCACACCGGGGCCGTTTCGACCTGACCGGGGTCGTCCCTACCTCACGGGGGCTGTTTCAACCTCACCGGGGTCGTCCCTACCACACCGGGGGCCGTTTCGACCTGACCGGGGTCGTCCCTACCTCACGGGGGTGTTTCAACCTCACCGGGGTCGTCCCTACGTCACGGGGGCCGTTTCAACCTCACCGGGGTCGTCCCTACCACACCGGGGCCGTTTCGACCTGACTGGGGTCGTCCCTACCACACCGGGGCCGTTTCGACCCGACCAGGGTCGTCCCTACCACACCGGGGCCGTTTCGACCTGACCGGGGTCGTCCCTACCTCACGGGGGCCGTTTCAACCTCACCGGGGTCGTCCCTACCACACCGGGGCAGTTTCGACCTGACCAGGGTCGTCCCTACCTCACGGGGGCTGTTTCAACCTCACCGGGGTCGTCCCCTACCACACCGGGGCCGTTTCGACCTGACCAGGGTCGTCCCTACCACACCGGGGCCGTTTCGACCTGACCGGGGTCGTCCCTACCTCACGGGGGCCGTTTCAACCTCACCGGGGTTGTCCCTACCACACCGGGGCTGTTTCGACCTGACCAGGGTCGTCCCTACCTCATGGGGGCTGTTTTCAACCCCACCGGGGTCGTCCCTACCACACCGGGGCCGTTTCGACCTGACCAGGGTCGTCCCTACCTCATGGGGGCTGTTTTCAACCCCACCGGGGTCGTCCCTACCACACCGGGGCCGTTTCGACCTGACCAGGGTCGTCCCTACCTCACGGGGGCCGTTTCAACCTCACCGGGGTCGTCCCTACCTCACGGGGGCTGTTTCAACCTCACCGGGGTCGTCCCTACCTCACGGGGGCTGTTTCAACCTCACCTGGGTCGTCCCTACCACACCGGGGCAGTTTCGACCTGACCAGGGTCGTCCCTACCTCACGGGGGCTGTTTCAACCTCACCGGGGTCGTCCCTACCACACCGGGGCCGTTTCGACCTGACCAGGGTCGTCCCTACCACACCGGGGCCGTTTCGACCTGACCGGGGTCGTCCCTACCTCACGGGGGCTGTTTCAACCTCACCGGGGTCGTCCCTACCCACACCGGGGCCGTTTCGACCTGACCAGGGTCGTCCCTACCTCACGGGGGCCGTTTCAACCTCACGGGGGTCGTCCCTACCACACCGGGGCCGTTTCGACCTGACTGGGGTCGTCCCTACCTCACGGGGGCTGTTTCAACCTGACCGGGGTTGTCCCTACCACACCGGGGCCCTTTCGACCTGACCGGGGTCGTCCCTACCTCACGGGGGCCGTTTCAACCTCACCGGGGTTGTCCCTACCACACCGGGGCTGTTTCGACCTGATCAGGGTCGTCCCTACCTCACGGGGGCTGTTTCAACCCCACCGGGGTCGTCCCTACCACACCGGGGCCGTTTCGACCTGATGAGGGTCGTCCCTACCTCACGGGGGCTGTTTCAACCTCACCGGGGTCGTCCCTACCACACCGGGGCCGTTTCGACCTGACCGGGGTCGTCCCTACCTCACGGGGGTGTTTCAACCTCACCGGGGTCGTCCCTACGTCACGGGGGCCGTTTCAACCTCACCGGGGTTGTCCCTACCACACCGGGGCTGTTTCAACCTGACCGGGGTTGTCCCTACCACACCGGGGCCGTTTCGACCTGACTGGGGTCGTCCCTACCACACCGGGGGCTGTTTCAACCTCACCGGGGTCGTCCCTACCACACCGGGGCCGTTTCGACCTGACCAGGGTCGTCCCTACCTCACGGGGGCCGTTTCAACCTCACCGGGGTCGTCCCTACCTCACGGGGGCCGTTTAAACCTCACCGGGGTCGTCCCTACCTCACGGGGGCCGTTTCAACCTCACCGGGGTTGTCCCTACCACACCGGGGCTGTTTCGACCTGACCAGGGTCGTCCCTACCTCACGGGGGCCGTTTCAACCTCACCGGGGTCGTCCCTACCTCACGGGGGCCGTTTAAACCTCACCGGGGTCGTCCCTACCTCACGGGGGCCGTTTCAACCTCACCGGGGTTGTCCCTACCACACCGGGGCTGTTTCGACCTGACCAGGGTCGTCCCTACCTCACGGGGGCTGTTTCAACCCCACCGGGGTCGTCCCTACCACACCGGGGCCGTTTCGACCTGACCAGGGTCGTCCCTACCTCATGGGGGCTGTTTCAACCTCACCGGGGTCGTCCCTACCACACCGGGGCCGTTTCGACCTGACCAGGGTCGTCCCTACCTCACGGGGGCCGTTTCAACCTCACCGGGGTCGTCCCTACCTCACGGGGGCCGTTTAAACCTCACCGGGGTCGTCCCTACCTCACGGGGGCTGTTTCAACCTCACCTGGGTCGTCCCTACCACACCGGGGCAGTTTCGACCTGACCAGGGTCGTCCCTACCTCACGGGGGCTGTTTCAACCTCACCGGGGTCGTCCCTACCACACCGGGGCCGTTTCGACCTGACCAGGGTCGTCCCTACCACACCGGGGCCGTTTCGACCTGACCGGGGTCGTCCCTACCTCACGGGGGCTGTTTCAACCTCACCGGGGTCGTCCCTACCACACCGGGGCCGTTTCGACCTGACCGGGGTCGTCCCTACCTCACGGGGGTGTTTCAACCTCACCGGGGTCGTCCCTACGTCACGGGGGCCGTTTCAACCTCACCGGGGTTGTCCCTACCACACCGGGGCTGTTTCAACCTGACCGGGGTTGTCCCTACCACACCGGGGCCGTTTCGACCTGACTGGGGTCGTCCCTACCACACCGGGGGCTGTTTCAACCTCACCGGGGTCGTCCCTACCACACCGGGGCCGTTTCGACCTGACCAGGGTCGTCCCTACCTCACAGGGTCCGTTTCAACCTCACCGGGGTCGTCCCTACCTCACGGGGGCTGTTTCAACCTCACCGGGGTTGTCCCTACCACACCGGGGCCGTTTCGACCTGACCGGGGTCGTCCCTACCTCATGGGGGCTGTTTCAACCTCACCGGGTTGTCCCTACCACACCGGGGCCGTTTCGACCTGACCAGGGTCGTCCCTACCACACCGGGGCCGTTTCGACCTGACCGGGGTCGTCCCTACCTCACGGGGGCTGTTTCAACCTCACCGGGGTCGTCCCTACCACACCGGGGGCCGTTTCGACCTGACCGGGGTCGTCCCTACCTCACGGGGGTGTTTCAACCTCACCGGGGTCGTCCCTACGTCACCGGGGGCCGTTTCAACCTCACCGGGGTCGTCCCTACCACACCGGGGCCGTTTCGACCTGACTGGGGTCGTCCCTACCACACCGGGGCCGTTTCGACCCGACCAGGGTCGTCCCTACCTCACGGGGGCCGTTTCAACCTCACCGGGGTCGTCCCTACCTCACGGGGGCCGTTTAAACCTCACCGGGGTCGTCCCTACCACACCGGGGCCGTTTCGACCTGACCAGGGTCGTCCCTACCTCAAGGGGGCCGTTTCAACCTCAGCGGGGTCGTCCCTACCTCATGGGGGCCGTTTCAACCTGACTGGGGTTGTCCCTACCACACCGGGGCCGTTTCGACCTGACCGGGGTCGTCCCTACCTCACGGGGGCTGTTTCAACCTCACCGGGGTCATCCCTACCACACCGGGGCCGTTTCGACCTGACTGGGGTCGTCCCTACCTCACGGGGGCTGTTTCAACCTCACCGGGGTCGTCCCTACCACATTGGGGCCGTTTCGACCTGACCGGGGTCGTCCCTACCTCACGGGGGTGTTTCAACCTCACCGGGGTCGTCCCTACGTCACGGGGGCCGTTTCAACCTCACCGGGGTTGTCCCTACCACACCGGGGCCGTTTCGACCTGACCAGGGTCGTCCCTACCTCAAGGGGGCCGTTTCAACCTCAGCGGGGTCGTCCCTACCTCATGGGGGCCGTTTCAACCTGACTGGGGTTGTCCCTACCACACCGGGGCCGTTTCGACCTGACCAGGGTCGTCCCTACCTCACGGGGGCCGTTTCAACCTCACCGGGGTCGTCCCTACCACACCGGGGCCGTTTCGACCTGACTGGGGTCGTCCCTACCTCACGGGGGCTGTTTCAACCTCACCGGGGTCGTCCCTACCACACCGGGGCCGTTTCGACCTGACTGGGGTCGTCCCTACCTCACGGGGGCTGTTTCAACCTGACCGGGGTTGTCCCTACCACACCGGGGCCCTTTCGACCTGACCGGGGTCGTCCCTACCTCACGGGGGCCGTTTCAACCTCACCGGGGTTGTCCCTACCACACCGGGGCTGTTTCGACCTGACCAGGGTCGTCCCTACCTCACGGGGGCTGTTTCAACCCCACCGGGGTCGTCCCTACCACACCGGGGCCGTTTCGACCTGATGAGGGTCGTCCCTACCTCACGGGGGCTGTTTCAACCTCACCGGGGTCGTCCCTACCACACCGGGGCCGTTTCGACCTGACCGGGGTCGTCCCTACCTCACGGGGGTGTTTCAACCTCACCGGGGTCGTCCCTACGTCACGGGGGCCGTTTCAACCTCACCGGGGTTGTCCCTACCACACCGGGGCTGTTTCAACCTGACCGGGGTTGTCCCTACCACACCGGGGCCGTTTCGACCTGACTGGGGTCGTCCCTACCACACCGGGGGCTGTTTCAACCTCACCGGGGTCGTCCCTACCACACCGGGGCCGTTTCGACCTGACCAGGGTCGTCCCTACCTCACGGGGGCCGTTTCAACCTCACCGGGGTCGTCCCTACCTCACGGGGGCCGTTTAAACCTCACCGGGGTCGTCCCTACCTCACGGGGGCCGTTTCAACCTCACCGGGGTTGTCCCTACCACACCGGGGCTGTTTCGACCTGACCAGGGTCGTCCCTACCTCACGGGGGCCGTTTCAACCTCACCGGGGTCGTCCCTACCTCACGGGGGCCGTTTAAACCTCACCGGGGTCGTCCCTACCTCACGGGGGCCGTTTCAACCTCACCGGGGTTGTCCCTACCACACCGGGGCTGTTTCGACCTGACCAGGGTCGTCCCTACCTCACGGGGGCTGTTTCAACCCCACCGGGGTCGTCCCTACCACACCGGGGGCCGTTTCGACCTGACCAGGGTCGTCCCTACCTCATGGGGGCTGTTTCAACCTCACCGGGGTCGTCCCTACCACACCGGGGCCGTTTCGACCTGACCAGGGTCGTCCCTACCTCACGGGGGCCGTTTCAACCTCACCGGGGTCGTCCCTACCTCACGGGGGCCGTTTAAACCTCACCGGGGTCGTCCCTACCTCACGGGGGCTGTTTCAACCTCACCTGGGTCGTCCCTACCACACCGGGGCAGTTTCGACCTGACCAGGGTCGTCCCTACCTCACGGGGGCTGTTTCAACCTCACCGGGGTCGTCCCTACCACACCGGGGCCGTTTCGACCTGACCAGGGTCGTCCCTACCACACCGGGGCCGTTTCGACCTGACCGGGGTCGTCCCTACCTCACGGGGGCTGTTTCAACCTCACCGGGGTCGTCCCTACCACACCGGGGCCGTTTCGACCTGACCGGGGTCGTCCCTACCTCACGGGGGTGTTTCAACCTCACCGGGGTCGTCCCTACGTCACGGGGGCCGTTTCAACCTCACCGGGGTTGTCCCTACCACACCGGGGCTGTTTCAACCTGACCGGGGTTGTCCCTACCACACCGGGGCCGTTTCGACCTGACTGGGGTCGTCCCTACCACACCGGGGGCTGTTT